>NW_017535407.1:911625-985339 GCF_001853355.1 Bactrocera latifrons
AATATAATATATAGAAATAGCTTAGTAAGATCTGAAGTAAGTTTGCGTTAAAGTTGCTCATAAATAGCCAAATCGATGATTAATAAGAAACCTAATTGTTAGGAAATTTTTCTTAAGGGGCAATCATAAAATTATATCTATTTTATAACATTCGATATTTTCATTGAACAAATTAAACAATGTCCATATCAACGCTCGCTATGTTTTAAGTCTGAGTGTGTCGAAGAAGAGAGGAGAGTATCATCAAATATTAGGTCAATACAAACTATATTTTCAACTTAAGGAAAAATATGTGAATCTCTTTTTTTAATTAGAAAAATTATTACTAATTATTATTTTTTTAGTTAAAAAAGTATATAACTTTTAATTGAAAAATAACAAAAAAGTATATCAAATTTATCGGCAAAGTTCTCTCTGGGAAACTGGTAGGTTTGGCGAGTGTATTCAAAAACAATTTGAAATTCGTGAGTCTTGCAAGGAAGTTATACATGCTCCAAATTTAGTTTACTAAAACTTTGGAATCATTTTTTATGCCCTTTTAATATACATTTAATTAAATTAGTTTTTTCTTGAGAATTCGGGGAAATTTTTTATGAATATTAACGCTTTTGCTTTTCTGTGGAATGCGTGTTTCGAGACCAATCAATTAAATATGCTTAGAATGTATGGAAACTTAATGTAACGCACTTTTTTGATGCCCAAAACTGCAAATTCCAACTTTTACCAGTTAACAGATTTTTACTAAAAAAATATTAAGGGTGTTTATACAGCTGCAACCACTTTTTATACCTTTTACATTTTTAACATAACTTTTAAATTAATTTTGTATACGGTAAATGTAATTTTATAATTGGGGTACTCACAACCCGCCGTAAAGCATTGTAAAATCGTAAAATTATAAATGTTTACACTTGTTTAAAAAAATTGTTGTTGGATTTCATACAAAATGAGTTTACACATTTACAATTCTCAATGCTATGTTTTCGAATCGTTATAACTTATAAGAGACCTTATGAAAAGATATCAGAAATATGTATATGCGTGATTTTACATATCGCTGTTATGTTAAGTGGTTACAGTGCTGTGTATTGAAATTCTGTTGAAAGAAGATAATATTTTGACATAATACAAATTCAAGTAGGAGG
The DNA here is from genome assembly GCF_001853355.1 of Bactrocera latifrons. Taxonomy (NCBI): domain Eukaryota; kingdom Metazoa; phylum Arthropoda; class Insecta; order Diptera; family Tephritidae; genus Bactrocera; species Bactrocera latifrons. The sequence continues at coordinate 912,771 of NW_017535407.1, forward strand.
GAACTTCTTAAGGAATTCAGAATACTAACTTTAGCTTGTATATTTAGCAGCTGCGCTGTTTTTATCATATATATGTATGTGTGCCTTCGTTATTGTTTGCACATGTTAACTTTACATATGTTTGCTTTTGTAACAGAATTTCATAACATTTGCTTTACTATTGCTGTTATTAAGAGTGAATTATACGAATTTTCATATAAATTTATTATTTTTGAAATAAATGTATGAAAATTTGTAGCTTATGGAATTATGATAATAGTGAAATTACTTTTTCTGTCTTTGTTTGTTGTTGTAGCCAAAGGCTATTATTTTAACAGAAATCTTTTGTTGTAACTGAATATGCTTGTAACATGAAGATAGAAGTTGTGCAAGTAGCTTTTTGGGCGAAATTCAAATTACGAACATTAAAAATTTGATTACTTTCGTTACATACATACATTTTCACATACTTTATGGTGAGCAAGTATGTGAATACAATATCAATTTTAAAAAGTTATCAGATTTTAGACAAAAATTAAAAAATATTAAAATTTTTCTTATTTTTCAACAATTGCATTTAGTTAAGAAATTTTGTACAGACAAAAATAAAATTTTTTTCTCGTTATAATATTAACATTTACAAAATTCTAATATCTAAAGTAATTAAAATAAAATAATTTTTAAATTAAAGTGCAATAAACTGTATGTAAAATTTCATAAAAACATTTTTAGACTTTTACAAAATATATATGAACAGTTAAGCATATTAAAAGTAATACGTAAATAATAGAGAACATTTTTATAAGATATTTAGCATACAGACAGTGCATTAGAAATAAAGGGTAAAGGAAATTACAACAAAATAGGCTTTACTAAAAGATGCAGGCGCTGAATAAAGTTACAGCAGCCCATAAAATTACTAAAAAAAATATTATTTTTAATATATAAAAGAGCTAACTAAAATAGGCATTTTACATTTAAATATATATACAAAATTATAACCAATGAAAGCAGCGTTGTATAGTTTAGCTTAGAGGTGCAAGTGAACTGCAAATTTTGATTTTATTATATTATTTCGTATTTTTTTATAAAAGTTTTCAAGAAAAAAATTGGTGGAAAGTATTGGTAGTGCAAAGTGAGTTTTTTCTTTTGTTTCTGGTGACACGGTGACCTCAATTTTCTGCTTGCAAAGTCTGCACACAAGCAGTTAGAAAGTTTATATGTTTTAAGTTTATATGTAGTATATACTTTTTTTTAAATTATTTACACGTGGATAGTTTGTGGTTAATATTTTTGCTGTTTTAGGTTGTAGTTATTAATATTTAGTTGTTGTTGTGGAAAAAAATAAAACATATATCATACATAAATCTTGAGATATTGGGCCGAAATAAATGAGCAAACAAGCAATACTCGTACATCCATTAATAAGCCATAAATAAAATTTAGATGTTTTCTGTTGCAAAAGTAAGTTTTCATATTATTGTTTTCTGCTCCTATTTCTATAGAGAGATGTACGCATATGAATAAGCGCAGTTAAAACTGCATAGACAGATATGCGTGTAAGCCAAGAAGCGATCAGCAACAAATTTATAAGCAGAAAAAGGTTTACGAAGAAAAACAGAATTTTTAACAGAAACAGAATTAACAACGGAAACTGAATTTGACCAGAAAGAGAAATTATTTGTTTCAAAAATTTGCATACGTAACCGTACAAACATAATGCTTCACAGAAAAGGGTAACTGAATTACTAACAGAAATAGAATTAACAACAGAAACACAAATTATTTGCATTAATTTCTTTTTTACATATCCGCAAAAGCACTTTGTTGTAGCATGCTTTTACGTAGTTTCTGTTCAGACTAAAACTTTTTAGTAATTTTCAAAATTTTTTCAGAAAAATTTACTTTTCAAATCGAATAAAAAATCGTGGCTTTTGTAAAAGTTTTGTTAACGTACCCGATATCATCACTTATTGCTATTACTATTATGGTTTAGCATTCATTTATATATGTTTATATTTATAATTATGCGCACCCTAATACCTCAGTACGCACTAATTCCACTTAAATAGTTGCTTTCATTATTCTACCTTTTCGTTTCTTCTACTTTTCAGTTTAGTGAATTTATATATATATAAATCATTTTACTAATAAAAGGCTTTTAGCTACTAATTTTTTTACAATTTTCAGTTTTTTTGTTTTTGTTTTTGTTGTCGCTTTATACACAATCACAAACGCAATTACATTACTTGCTTGTTAACAACGCAACGCGTGCTTTACTCCTATGTCCTTTCGTTGGTGCTCAGCACACGGTTGTTGGTTGTCGCCGCCGTCGCCGTCGACGCTGTCGGTGAGCGCTTCAAACCGCCATTTGGCGTCACCTGTTGTTGTTGTTGTTGTTGCCGTTGCGTTTCGATGCGTTTCAGAAATGGCAATCGTGGTGGCACATTGCGGTTCAGGCTACCGTTGCTGGCGTTGTTTTTGCTGCTGTTGTTGTTGCCGCCCGTTTTGCGCTGCTGACGCATAATTTGTTGCAGCTCATTTATCTCGTGTACGCTGTCGCTAGCAGCAGTCGTTGCGCCAGTTATTAGTGACTGTTGCTGCTGTTGTTGTTGTTGTTGCAGTATTGCTTTCGTGCCGCGACAATAGTATTCGATGTCGTCGATATCACCCAGCATTGCTGAGTTGCCTGCCACCGACTTCGCTGTGGCTGTTGCGCTTTTTGGTGTTGTTTTTGTTGCTGTTGCAACTACTTTGCCTCTGTAGTCTACCGTTGGCATATCCAGTTCGTTGACGTACACCTCTTCGGTATCCATTGCTGACCGCTCATTCACTTCGTCGCAATCATCGCGATAGCCGTAACCATCATCGTCCTCTTCCTCCTCGTCCTCGTCGTAATCATCATTAGCTGCGCCCTCGTTCTGATTTGATTCGGCATCTGCTTTGAGTAGCTTGGCTGCTGCCGCATTTCGTGGTCCACCTCCGCCGCCTCGTTTCTTCTCCGATTTATTTGGTATTTTGTTGTAGCGAATGGCATCGCGAGCATTGCTTGAGCGCTAGTTGAGGTAAAATGTTAGAGAGAGTTGTGTAAATAGATTAGAAGTGACTTTTGAAATTAATCGAAGTTAGTTGTTAATGCATAAATTATATACTAGGTTTAAATGAACCAGGTTATTTAGAGGTATATATATAATTTCCTGAACTGATAACTGTCAAAATGTTCTTAAATGTCTAGACAAATGTTAAAATTCTAAAGGTGTCCTTAAAACAAAGTCATGGCCAAATATCTATGCAGAAGCTTTCAAATAAAAAAGATGTAATAGCGTTGATGTTCTCAGTCCAGAAATGGTTACTGCTATAGCAGACATGTTTGGGTTCTCAAGCTCAGCATCAAAGGATTAAACGTTTAGAAAGTTAACTCTGGCAAAAATGGTGAGATTTGGTCACCGCTATTCTAAAGAGAGCTAGATCTAAACTGATGTCAAAATCCTCGAATACGGAAGGATCAATATTAGGTTAAAACACCAAGGTCCTCTTATATAAATTTAACCGAAATCAGCGATTGTTCTTTTATAATTTCAAAAGATTCGTTTTAATTCTATATTTATTATACATATGTATGTATGTATGTATTTAATTAGTGAATATTTTTCAAGAAGGAAATTTGAAATCACTTAATAATATTTGGACAAGAGCAACCCCTTCTTTGAGAAACAAAAATAAATATGATATATTCAGCAGAGATTGATAGCTGAATGAACTGAATAGACAATTTTTAATCTAAGAAATTATTAACTAGCTTCTAGCTTTCTTCAGCTACTATTATTATTATTATTAAGAGCTAAAAATCTCTTTGCTTGAAAAGCCTTATGGTATATGAAGTTCCCATACATTTGCCAGGTGTTTGGTTGAGCTTCTTGACGGACTTATGAGGAGAAGCTTCATGCTAATGAACAAACTTAGAGCTACATATCTAAGCTTGCTCCGAAAGATATTTTTCTGAGACAGTGTATATTTCCTTTGTCTTACACTGAAGCATATCACACCATCTGATCGAATTCTGATGCATTTAACCTGCGCGCGTGTTAATATCTACTCTGGAATAACCATTTCAGGCGAGCTCACACTACGCAATATAGGCAAAGAATAAAAAAAAAGCTGCTAAAAGAAACTCGTATAAGAGCCATGGTTTAGTCATAAGACCACCATGTTTTTGTGAAACCCTTCTATATTTGCCAGAAGTTGACTAAGTGATATTGTGAGATCGTTCGTCATATATGTACGTACAGTTAACCATACATAGCACATAAGAAATGATCTCCTAATAAGATATCTAAAAATAGATGCCATATATTTTATTTTATTCACAAATCATATTAACTCAGAAAAAAAAAAAAAAAAAAGGATGTACATGTGGTTTCTATGTTGTTGCTTGCACGAACAGCAAATATCATTAAAACAAAAAAAAAAAATATTAAAATTGGCCTGAGGATTGAACATTTTTTTTAACAACAAGTTTGCTTGAAATTTCGTGTTCCCAAAATAAATCAATACTACGGAATCGTTTGTAAATGCTGCTGATGTAAGGGTCTGCTTTATCACGAAAATAATTATTTGAATAGCACAAAATATTCAGTGAAGGTCACAAAGGCATCGAAAACTTGCCTCATGCGAGTAGTTCACCTCTGTTAATGACGATAACATCGAAAATGTTAAAGAAACAGTGCTTGGAAACCGTCGTGGTAGCATCAAAGAAATAGGCAGATGATCTCAAGGTTTATTACATTTATAAAGAGTATCCACTAACACAAAAGAGCGGCTTGATAACGTTCGTGAGCACCCTACCAAAGTCAGCCAAAATCAAGTTGATGGAGATTGTTTTCTGGGGATTGTGATTCACATTCAGAAATATTGCTTAGCCGTTTTGAGCCATCTACGTGAAGCAATTCATTGAAAAAGATTGGATGTGGCAGCTACATGAAGCAGTTTGTCGAAAACGACCGCATTTGTGGCCAGAAAATTCTTGGATTTTTCATCACATCAATGCCAGCGGCCACAGTGTGGCATAATTGTTTCGTACTGTTTGAATAAAAACGCGAAACTCAGTCACTATATGCGCCAGATTTTGGCTCAAAGGCATTTTTTCTGTTTTCGAAACTGAAATATTCGCCGGGTAATGCCTATAAATACCTATACAAAACTATTTACAAAATTTGGATTAATCACTAGTAAGCTTATATTGGATAATAGGGGCATATTTTCAAGGCGAGAATACATATTTGTATTAAAATATGTCACAGTCCGTATCAAATTTGATCATATGGTATAAATACTATTATGTATAGGTATATCTAAAAAACTTTCGATTTCTGATGGTTAAAATGTTCATCTTATATTAAATATTGCCTTCTATTAGAGTTAATTTCGAATAGAATGGAACAATTTTCCATTTAAATACTTTAAAATCGAAGCTCTGCTGCTTTCAAAGCTGCAAGTAGCATTCTTTACATAGAACTATACAAATAAATATATGCCACAATGTGCATTAGTTGAAATATAATGCATGCAACTAACCGAACAGTTTGTGGTTTGCAACCACTAGGCGATGCTCTGCAGTTAAAATATACGTATGACAACAATATATATAAACAGACGAGACACACACGCATTTTATAAAAGGAATCACAACTTGATATCGACATTTAATATATATAATATATAGTATACTATGTATTATAGTAATATTGGTGTGCGCTGCTTGATATGCACTTCCGTGTTAAGCTAATCTACATGGTAGTCAAGCCATTAGCGCCATACAAGCGCGTTGATATTCTTTTGGTAGATGGCAACCATAAATTGTTGAACTGCCAAAGCGTTATGGTGTGATCGTTTGAATGAGTCAATTTCCGCGCAAAGCTCGAACACCCAACAACATGCTGTGCGTACTTGTGACCAGAATGCTTATTCGTTAATATATAAATATATATTTATGTATACATTAACTATGCATTGTTGCTCTGTAAACTGGCAGCAGTCAGTCGAATAGTCAAACCGAGCAGCGGCTACACCACTCAACCGCTCAACCGATCAAACCAATAGGCGTAATATTCAATGGACCAACTAACCAACTGACCAGCGCAGCCAATGAACCATAATGGCGGCCAGTCAATTACACACGCAAGCACACATAAGTACACACACACACACTCAGTTTTGGAAGAAATTTTATATAATAAAAATGTGCGTGTGGCTGCTCATATGGCGGCTGCTCTATCAATATTACGCGATTACCAATACAGGCGCTATATAGACAACATTGTTGGCTATACATTGTTGTTGTACTAAACATGTAAGTATGTGTGAGACTCTTTAGTATTGCTAATAATCCACAAAAATTTGTATATAAACGTGGAAACACAGCAAGTGGCGCACATGAAAGCCGACCTGTCTGCGTGGTCTGCTCGAAACTTTCGAACACAAGCGCGAAAATTAGCATGCAATTTATGCTTAACAAAGAGAAAAAAACAAAATTGGCGAAAATGCCGAAAAAATTGCAGCGTTAAATGCGAAAGCGTAAATTTGCGATAGTCGAACTTCCTTCCTTGCACGCAGCATTGCATTATTTGTGAAATTCGTAATTTCGCAAATGCGTCCATTTGGTGGTCGGAAATGCATGTATACACACATACACATGCATGCATGCGCAAATACATTTATCTATATGTATATGACACACCGTGTTATACACAACAAATGAACCAGTAAGAACATGCGCCTAATAGCATGCTTGCTTTATGTGCATTTTGATGTTTTGGCATGTGGGCATTGTGCAAATTCCAGATATTTTATTTTGACCGCATTGTTATCGTTTAAAATGGTACAATGGTTGGCTGTATTATGTGGCATGTTAAACGCTATAACGGTATTTAGCTTTAGCTCATAGATTGTGCGTTAATAAGTAGTTGTGTGTTGTTGAACATGACTCATTATCGCCGTAATCTCAGTTTACAGCCATTTTGGCGATTACAAACAGAGCTTGCTATTACTAAATATTATTACAAGAGCGAGTCAGTATTATAAATATATATTGTATAAAATGTTTAGGTGGGTGCAAATTGCAGATTCAAGTTTAAATTAGTATTATTTTTGAGGGGAAATTGAAAAAATTTGCATATTTTTTTGCTGGAAAAGATAAACCAATGTAATATAATTGAAAAAGGTAAAGTGGCATCATGGTATTTATATTGAAATCTAACTTTAATGTGCGGCTTCTTCAAAGAAAGTAATTACTAAAATATTATTATTATTAATGAAATAATTTCTTATTCAATATTTAGTTCAACTACCTTTAAGCAGCTGAGAAAAGTAACTAAAACTAAGTTCTAAACTTTCGAAAAGTGGAAGAGCCTGCGGAGAAATGTGAATAAGGAGCGTCAAGAGCTGAGTCCTAATTTTTCCCATCAGTTTATATCTTTGAGACTTTGAGATATCCATCTGAAATTTTGCACACGTTTGTCCTTCACAAGAAGCTCCTCATTTGCGGGCACCGCTGAACACTATCACATGTAGCTGCCATGCAAACTGATCAGTGAAAATAAAGTTTCCGTATGGAAAACTTTTTAATTTAAAAAAAATCTTCTCGAAATTTTTTCTAGATTATTTTCTAAAGTAATGTTATATTATCCAAAGCAATGTTTGTCAAAATATTGACGGAATGTGAGATAACAGAAATTAGATGATCCGTTAATCACTTTTTGATCTTTTTTCTTGCAATTTATCTGTCTTGAAGGACTCTAATATTGGCTATGCAGGGGGTTAAAGGAACACACAACAAATTAATATCATAGAATAAAACGCATTGAAGGACGTCATCTCGACTTCTTCTTTAAAGGTAGGGGGAGGCATCGAAAGCCGGAGTGCGGAAAATTGATCTGCTAAAACTAACCCTCACCCAACTCATCACTCTCCCAGGGAAGGACAAGGTATTTTTCGAACCCTCTATAGCACATCCGTTCTGACTCTTAATCTTCTGCAACTGTCATACAAGGTACTTTTCAAAGTAAACAGGACTTTTGAATCTAGCGCCCGGAATAACCAAGATCACCGGAAATTCCATCGAAACTGTGTGTGTGACTTTTGGACTTTGCAAAACGCTGTATTGAAGCAGAAGGAGACTATTTTGAATAAAATAAATTAATTTTGCCCAAAGAACCATTTGTTCTGTTTTTTTTTTTTTTTTTTAAGTACTGTTTACTTCGGGGTACCTTGTATGTTCAGTTAACCTTGAAGTGTTCAGAAATGTGATTGAAATTTTTAAAATCCGCAGAAAATGTTTTAATTTGCAAACATATGTATACGTAAAATATTTCCGTTTCTTAAGTTAAAATCTGCGCGTAGCAACAGCATGAACATGAAAATCAGCTATATCATGCCTAAAGCGCCTAAATGTATACTTTCAAATTACTTTACTCTAGATGGTACAATAGTCACCGAGTACGTTACTGGGAAGTGGTCAACCGACAAAACCGAGTGCCTTTGGCGAATAACCAATTATTGTCTAACAACAACAAGTAATGGAACAAATAACAATGAAACAAACAAATAGAAACGATGGAGGAAGCCAGCTCAAGCGACACTGATAGCAGACGCTAAACGACAAGTAATTTTTCAATGGCTATTGGTGGAAAATTGCTTTGCGCTGCATATATAAACACACATACAAATGGGTGCACATAAATACAATTACGCTGCTACGGAGATATACACATATATGTATATATTTACATATGCATTTACATGTACAAACATATATATATATATGTAAATACCACTTTGATGGCCAACACTACGCACATACATACAAACACTTATTTGCTCACGTCTTATGTTTGTAAGTCAATGTTTGTTGTTCGTAAACACACACACACACACATGTGTGTACATATGTAAGCAAGCCTTTATGTTGCTCGTAATCCTGTTTCGTTGTTTAACTTTCTGGTTTTGTGCGCTCAACCATACCCATAAAATGGCAATAAACCAAATATCTGCGCGCTTACGGGGCGCCTAAATGGTCGTAAGCAGGCACACAGCCACACACATGTGCTTACTACAGCTAAGCGCATATTTACAAATACACGTTGCATGTGTGTGTGTGTGTGTGTGTGTGTGTATGTGTGTAGTGAGGTATGCGGTAGGCCATGCAAAATAGCCATGTGTGCTGGTGGGGAGTGACTTAGCGGTGGGCAGGGGCACAACTTCGCGGCAAGCCAAGCGTTAGCGTGTGTCTAAGCCAGCCAGTTGACACACACATACATGCAAGTAAGAGCCTATAGTCGGTCTGGGACCGCACAAAGCGCGCATAGGCTCTGCCAAAGCACTTCACTTGCGATTTATGAGTGTGTGCATGTGTTGGTGCGCCCATAAAAGTTTGATGGGTCGCGCCAAAAAAGGGGTAAACAGGATTACGTAAGCGCGCCGTCCAAGGCGCAGCGGCAAACCATTTATTTGTTTTGAATTTTACAGTGCTGAGATATTTAAGCGTGTCATTTCGCTAAATACGTGGCCCGCATCGCTTAGCGCTCACCACAACACACACACACACACACATGTGTGTTCATATCATCAGAGCATAAATTACTTATGTATGCAAAAGCGTATATATATATACATACATATATGCAAAGTTATAGAGTAACATACAGAGTTCAAACATGTAAAACTAAAACCTGGTGGCACCGCCTCGTCTAACTGTGCTCATGTTTCTCCAGCACTTGGCTTCCGCCGCTTTTATAGCTTCCCATTTGTTATTGCTCCTGTCGGTAGCTCACTCATTTACCATTCGATCCGCTGCATCGCGTCCTTTTTTCTTGTTCAAAGCATAAAGGATATCATCTATCTTATGTACAAGCACAAGTAGATAAGAACAACAGCACATACAAATCGGCGGATGTGTGTTCATTCACTCGTAAGGCTGACGAATTGATGGCGCCGCTTTGTCACCAACAACAATGTTCATGACTAAATTGACAAGTACTTTTCAAGCAATTTACTTTTGACTGCGTGTTTAGTTATGTATACATACTGTACATAGTTGTACATACACACCAGCTTTTATTGAAATATGAATATATGTATACACATATATACATTAAGGTGTTCGTTATTTCCTCATTTTATTTTTTTTATTTTTATTTTTATTTTTTTTTTTGTGTAAACGCTCCTCGTTGTTTTAGTATTTGTCATAAAACCAAGGATTTAACATAAACTCTCTATCTTCTACTTAAAGCGTAAATTATATTTCATATTTGGCATATTCACCACAATATTCTTAAAAAAATTTTCCTTTCTTTAAAAAAGTCTTAATAATTTTTTTCATAAAATTGTTCCTTTAATAGTTATATGTAGTTAAGTTATACATCAAATGACCTGGGTATTCATACAGGTGATACATTTCATGTTACTTATACGTCATGGTGCACTATACGAATATTGTACACTTGATGCATAGCTTCAAATGCGTATAACTTTTAAAGCATAAATGAGTAATTGTATAAAATCATGAAGAGCTTTCTGGTAGAATTGAAAATTTTGTGTTTTTATGTAATTTTTAGACCAGGGTAGATAATTTTTGAAATAAAAAAAAAAAATTCATAGCATGATGAAACCCATCGAAAGGAGAGAAAAAAAAGCATTAAGAGAAAGTTCTATTAATGATTTTTAAAAGTTCAGCCAAGTCCCTCCCCTTACTTTTCCTGACCTCCAATTGCTCGTAAATTAATTTTCCCTCAATGGTTGTTATTTTATTTTTCGTTTCCGATGAGCTGCAACCTACTGTGAACTTCTTTCATTTATCATTTTGAAAGGCTTCTGCACATATTATTATATTCTGGTAGAGAATATCACTTTTCAAAGTTGTAGATTTATTTGCACTAGAAACAAAAATATATGTAAAGTATCAAAAATCCCATATTAAATATGTGGAAAGAGATATGTATGTGGTCTAGGCACAGTATAAATAAAATTATAAAAATAAACAGCTTATTTAGGTTGGATACTTTTTAGGGGCAAAAACTTGAACTTCTGTTGGCGTTTGCACAAAAAAAAATAACATATTTTTTGAAATAAAGGACACCCTATTGTACATATATATATTTATATGTGAAATTCTTTACATGACAGCTGACGGGATCGGAAAATTATTGTTAAGTTTAGCTTTATTGCTAAAGAATTTAAAATGACAATATTTGCGTGTCATCTTGTATTGAATTAAATGCTAATTATTGCATATTTTATGACAACAATGATATCGGTTATGGTTATTGTTGTCGTATTTTCCTAACTTGTGAATTTTCCGAGAAAAATTATTCTTAATTCGGGGATTAACATTGAATGCAAATTAAACCTACTGTATTTGTGGGTGAAGCGCATATTTATATAAGTAGTTCTTTCGCCTCAAATATGTCGGTGCTAATTGAACTTTTAGTAACGACTTAGTTGCGGTACGAAACACCACTATATCCAGATGAAAGGGCCTGTCAAGTAGTTGTTCAATAATAAAGTAGAGAACGAGCTAAGTCAACCTCTTTAGGAGCATATATTGACTCAGATTGTTAATATAATACCATAATTCCCATTTAAAAATTTCTTCTGCTCCCTGAGAGCCATATTAAATATTGTGATTATATGTCTAAAGCTGAACAGGTAATTGGATCGGAAGAAAAGCTAGTTCGACCACCCTATTTTCTAAAGCAACAAAAGCGCTAAATTAGCGAAATCTGAGAAGAAAACAGCACAGAAAGTAAGTACATGTCGACCGCAGAAAAGAAACATTGAAACGTACGATTGCTTAGATTAAACTATATTGGAAAGCAGAAAAAATAAGACTATAACTAGGTATATATGTATATATTTTCAAAAACTGGTTACACTGTTAAAAAAATGAAAATGGTCGCTTAAAAACCGTATATTTTCTCAAGTTTGCTGAATAAAATTTTGAGATTAGACGAATAGACCCAAAACTCCATCGATGAAAATATTGCTGGTTAAGCCATTTGAGAATAAAATGGAACATCTATCGAGAATCAGCATTCGGGATTTAAGTATGATTTACTTAATTCATAAACAGGTTGTTTAAATAACTCTCATCCCTGTCCTTATTTTCTGGATTTCCAGGTCTGATTAAAATTTAATATAAAAATAAATTGCTGGATACTGTGTGTCTAACTGATGATATCAAATAAGAAGATAGAAAATAACATTTGTTCAGCTTAATTTATTCACAAAGAGAGCAGATGTTCAACATTAAGAATACTGTGTGAGAACTTGAAACCCAGTAACTAGTTGGTAGTTTTCAAGGTACCAGAAGGTCTGCCACTGGCGTTAAGCCTACGCCAATTAAAGAAAGTCAGACTATTTATACCATTTATGGCTCATAAATGATAGGAGCGATATTATGGTCCTTGCTTTCTTTTAATTCTTCTGTGCCTCAAAAAATCGAATTACCATTGACTATTGGAAATATTTACAAAAATAATTACTATATAGAAATATATTAAAATATAAAGAAAAATACTTGTATTGAAAATTCAAAAAATATCAACAACTGTCAAATCTATTGGCCTCAATTATTTTTGAGATAAAAAAACGCATACCCAGCTGGTGTCTTTATATGTGCATTAGGGCGGGTCGACTTTTTTTCTATAAAATCGCGTATGCTAGAATTGTCATCATTCTGAATAACTTTGCTTAAGAGATTATAGTTCTATAAAGAATATGAATTTAGTCCTTACAATATATATGCACATTAGAACGGGTCAATTAACAGGGTGCTAAAAAATGGAATACTTGCGTAGGCTGTAAATATTCTACGGACCATTCTGAACAACTTCGCTTAAGAGGACTATGGGTCTAAACCCGCTTTTGAGTCAGCATTTTTCAGCAAATTTCATTCGAATATCTCAAAAACTGAAGAACAAAATTTAATAACTCCTAAAAAACTTGGCCTATGAAAGCGCTGGCTTGAAATTGGTTTTACACCCACGATCCCCAAGGCAAAGTTGTTCAGAATTTATAGTATGAGTATACCTAACAGTGGAAGCTGAATATTTTATGCTACATGTATGTAAGTTGTGAGACTCATATCCGGCTCCCACGGAAGAAATATTAGTTATGTTTTTTTTTTGTATTCAGTGCACATCGAGTGTAAATTGAGTCTAAAGAATATCAGCTGGCTCATTACAAAAAAAAAAAAAAAAAATTAGAAAAATAAATTAATTATTTTAGTAGTCAGGAGCGAAACGATGTTGCTATGAACAATGACTGTGTTGTTGTTGCTTTTTTGCAATTGTGGCATTATTAAAATGGGATTTCACTCAAAATGGTTTCACTCACCTCACATTATTTATCTAGAGCAATTTTATATTTCAAAATAAAGAACATCAATAAATTGACGCAACTTGAATTGAATATTTTTTTTTATTTTTATTTTTATTTTTATTTTTTTTTTTATTGTAAAATGACTTTCTTTCAAATGTCTTTTAGTAGGAGACGTAGCCCTGGTTATTAAATAAAAAAAAAATAAAAAAAAATAATCAGTCATTGATATTCACTGAAACCCTTATTCATTTTTCGAATAGTCATAACGCCGTTTATTATTATAACCTTCGCTAACTTCCATGCCATAAGCTACCTTTATACATATTTCATTGTTCAATCGAATATTCCCATAAAATTCCCCACCTATTACTGCGCAAAGCTAAATTCGTCGTAAACGTAAATAAATATCAATTGAGTTATTTATAACGGTTTGTCGTTGACTCACTATTAAATTGGCGTAGCCAACGATTGCCCGAGGGCCTTGACCTTTACTGCCAGCAAAATCTAAAAATAAAACACAATTTCAACGAAATGCGGTGAGGCGCTCGCCATTTTCAAACGAAAGCTACCATTTCCGCAGCTCGAATTTACGACTTTTCCATAATCTACGCTAAATGTTGGCAATGAGCAATTTATGTGGCAAACGCAAGCGTTAGCGGCAAGTATGATTTGTATATTGAAGGTGTTTTAAATAAATATGTTCGCTGGAGGCGTTCGCTTTATTTAAGTCATTTGATCACTTGCTGGTATCGCCTTACTGACGAAGATATACCATGTTCTGAGATAAAGATTGTGACGCCAAATATTGCCGTACTCAAATTAAGCGAAATTTCCTGCTATCACAGGCTTTTTGATAATTTTTTGTTGTACCGCCGCTGGCGACGTAAATTCCGTCAATTATGCGTAGTCGAAGTGCTGGGCATAGGCACACATAGAGGCAGATAGCACGGCAGCATATTTATACTTGCGACACTAACTTGGCTACGATCTTTCGAGCAAATCACGGCGTTAGGAGCCGCGTAGCAGTCATAAACAGGAAAACACGCGCATTTTCACTTTTATTCGATAAATTTATTACACTTGTGTTTGGATAGATTTTGCTTTTTCGGCTACGAATTGGACTTCTTGTCATTTCGTCGTCGACTTTGCTGCTCGGTGCCTGTCAAAATATGATTTCGGACCACACGTTCGTCTTGTATTCATTGCTTGGCGCTTTGAGCACGCTGCCATCGCTTTACGCGCTCAATTTTATTTGAAGCAGCAGAGTATGGACCTGTCTCTTCATTCGCTGATTTTATGCGCATTTTCGCCGTCAGTCAGAAACCAACCGAAATTTATTTTTCCAATATCATTTGCAGCAATTTTCTTCACGACGTCGGTAATCATATTTGCCTGCGGGGCGAAATAAATTACTGTAAATGCGTGCAGCGGTGTCGATGTCATTGTGAAGTTGTCACGTTTTGCGCAAATACAGATTTCGATGAAGACCGTTCGATATTATATTATATTGATATTATATGTACGTACTATATATATTAGTGTGAATGTTGAATGTTTCGTTAATTTTATGCTTTGCCGTTCTCCAAATTTCCTTCAGCATTTATATATTGATACGGTTGTACTGAAGTTTATTTGACACCCAACAGCAGCTCTGATTTCAAACGCCTGTACGTGTGCCACTGAAATCATAGCATGTTGTTGTTATTTCTAGCATTTACTTATTTATTTATCATGCGAAATCAGATATTAGAAATCGAAATGTTAAACGGTAGCTCTAGCAGCACATGATTATCTGGAAATACAGGGTGCTTCAGCTTTTATTTTTGTGTGTAAGTAATGAATAATTTTGAAAGAAGAAAAAACGTTGCTCTCGGCTGCATCGAAGCTGTAATACCTTCCACAAATCAAGCAATATGCTAAATCAGAATTTCAAGTTGATTCATCAGCGTTTATGACAGCTATATGCTATAGTGATCCAATCTGAGCAATATACTAGCAAATAGTGGCTGTGGAGATATCTTGAGAAATAAAAAATTTTCTATACAAGCACCTGATTCCGATCGTTCAGTTTGTATGTCAGCTTTTTGACATAGTGGCCCGAGCAGCTTTTTGGGCTGCAAAATTTCAAAATTAAATTAAACTGAGTGACTAGGCGGGCATAGCTAAATCGGTTTAGCTCGTCCCTCTGATAACTTATGTCTCCTTTACAGAGTCTCCGATGTTTCCTTATAGGTGTTGTAAACATTGTGACAAATTTTGTACACCCTCTTTAGTGCTTTTAAAGAGCGGTGTGCGAGTCGAGTAGAAAATCCTTCGGCTGTCTGTTGTGATTGCAGCTTCTCGAGCCGAACCTTTCTTGTATTCTTTTCTGCACTGTTGCGGTTGCGCATCGTGCCTGCAACAAGATAGTGGTCTAACCCAATTATAGGATCTCGAAGCGTACGCACATCGAAAGTATAGTAAACTTGTCTTCCATCTATCACAAAATGATCGATCTGGTTAGTGGCTTTTCCATCCGGAGACAGCCGGGGGCTTGATGAATTCTCCCATACTGAAATCTAGTATTACAGGGCCCGGCGAAGTCGATCAGCTTCAACCCATTTTGGGATGTTTCATCATGGAGGCTGAATTTATCGACCGTAGAGCCGAAAATACCTTCATTGCCCACCTTGGCGTTAAAGTCGCCAACCCCCCAAGGCATCTTTGGTCACATCGTCCTTCTCTTTCGTCGGGGTGTTGACGCTAATCAACGAAATGTTGAAAAACTTCGCTTTGCTGCGGATTGTGACTAGACATTCTTGCAACGCGGTAAATGTCAGGCTCTCACCTATCACGAATTCCACACAGAATTTGCACTCTTTTATATGGCAACTGTAGTAAATGCCACAAGAACGTAGTCGCCTAATTCCTTGCCGTGACCAGCGCATTTCTTGGACGGTGGTAATGTCAGCCTTCATAATTCTAACCAGGACGTCAATCAGCTCTACAGCGGCACCTTCCCAATTAAGGTGCCGCATATTCCAGGTACATGCTTTAAATCGTAATCTTTAAGTCGTTTACCATGATCGTCATAAAAAGTGGGTCTCCCATCCGAGGCTTGTTTTTTTTTTTCATTTTTACGTGGCGGGTTCCAAACCCAGCCTACAACCCTGTGGAAGAGATTATTCGCCTTCTCACTTTAGCTCGACTTCAAACGGATACTCTTTCGCTATCCAGAAGATACTTGCTCTAAGATCAAAAGCCGTGAGCTGCTTGAGGCTCAGTGACTCCTTATCGGACATTATAAGCTACAAATCTTTCAACAGTTGAAAGGCGAACTGTGTTGAAGACGTGAACTATTTATTCTGAGTCAAAAGGACATTGCGATGAAATCAGTAAAGATGGTTCTCTTTTGCATGTATCTTCAAGCAGAAAAAGTATGAGCTAACGAAAATTTTGGCTAAAAGGTGAATAGAACAGTGCTTTTCTTGGTTATTCTAAGGTGTTTTCTGGATTCCAAATGAATACTTTATTCACTAATTATTGACGTTTGCGTTAAAATTAAAGCAAATTTTATGGCATTGTTTCAGTATGAAGCGTTTTAAATTGTACACTGTACTGGTTTTCTAAAATAACTATAAACGATTTCGATTTCGAGCTAGTAGAAACTCCAATTTTGCCAATACATTCGCTTAAATTATTATCACTAACTTAGACTATTATTTTAATATTGAAAAATGTATCTAAATATTTGTTCACCCTCGTCTTAATTCACCGATTAAACATCTATTATTTTTAACCTGTCATTTTTTCCATCATCTAAATCGCATATTTTATTCTCATTCATTTATGAGTTTATTCAAAAATACAAGTACAAAAAAGCTTAGCGGCACATATATATTATATAAACACATACAGTGACCCAGACACACCCAGCCGCAAACAGTCACTTACATTCATGCCCACATTTTCACATAAACTCACACACAGTCACTTATATTCATTCACATCACCACGGACATTTGCACAGTTCCGCCGGTAAGGAAATGAAAACGTTCGCAGATTAGAGCAGCTGTTGAAAATTGAATATATTTTCGCATATTAATTTCTGCGCCGGTCTCGCTGCTACACCAACAATCGTTGGCAATCGTTAGTATTTGAAAGAATTTGCATAAATAAATGAATACTAAAAATATGCATTTCGTAAATAAATATGTTTTAGTGAATTGAAATATAAAATACTAAATGACTTTCGAATTTCAGTCAGAATTTCAGTCAGTAATTTCAGTGGTTTGAGGGCTTAGTAAGCTGAAAAAATTGCTCTTGAAGCGTAAAATTACAAAGTAATGGAAATCAGGGATTTTGGTTAGATTTTCGAGATTTTTT
The DNA here is from genome assembly GCF_001853355.1 of Bactrocera latifrons. Lineage (NCBI taxonomy): Eukaryota > Metazoa > Arthropoda > Insecta > Diptera > Tephritidae > Bactrocera > Bactrocera latifrons. The sequence goes on from NW_017535407.1 coordinate 930,489, forward strand.
TAAAAACTTTGAAGTACTGAATATTTTGAAATCAGTAATGCTTTTTTATTTAGTTGAAATTCAATGAAATATAATTCATAGTAGCAGCCGTAGCATCGGTCAAGAGCTGGGCATGAGTCATCAAACCGTTATAAAAAAAATAAAAATACCGCAAGACTTTTTTGACAACCGAATATATCTTACTTCCTGAGATAATTGCACCGTACGTAATATTTCTCAAAAATAAAAATATCTTCTAAAAATTCGAGGCGAAAATTCGTTAGATCAACACTCATGTATCGATATTGCGACTGTAAACCGTTTTCCGAAGCCATGTTGAAAGTTATACGGGAGTTGCTCTTTTCGATACATTTTCATAAATATTTGCAAGACTTAGTTTGGTGTGAAAAGGTAAGTATTAGACAGAGAAAGAGTGTGAAAGAGAAGAAGAATCTTATATTCCAAGGTCTTCTAATCAGTAACTATGTGAAAAAAAAAAATATTTAGAAGGAATCCTCTATCCTTTGAATACGATGCCCAAAATATTACATAAATATTCAGAAAAGTAGAAGCAGCTCGGCCTTTTTGAGAGCGAACAGATACTACAACTGCAGACAAGACTGCTACTTGATGTAAAAGTTTTCCGAATTTCATTAAACTATTCATTAGTCGTATGTGATTTATTATAATTTTTGAGTTTTTACATAGGTTGCCTTCAGATTTCGAGATTTGGCAATCCTAATGTTGCAACCTGCAAACTCAGAACTTAATCGTAAATTTTGAGATTTTTGGTACTATGCATACTTAGAACTTTTTAGCATACGACCAATACTTAGGTTGTTAACGGTAACTTGAAATATTCCTCTCAGCCAAAAAATGGCATTAAAACGTGAACGTTTTCGTGCGATTATGTTTTATAACTTTCGACGTGGGTTAACTCAGCAACAAAACAACGATGAACTTAGTTTAGTTTTGGGTGAAAAAGCAGCAGTGTTTATTGAAGGCATGGTGAATCAGTCAAGGCCTTACATCACTCCAAGACGAATTTCTTGAAAGTCGTTCCAAATCAGTTGTTATTCCGAAAACTATTGTTGCTGTGCTCTAACTGATTTTGCAAGATCGTCATGTGATCTATCGTGAGATTGCGACCACTATGAGCATTCGTGGAAGTAGCATACTTGTACAAACAACATTGCATTAACTTTTGACTGTAAAAAAAATTGTTCATGTTGGATCTCACACAATTTGTCAAAAGGCTCATGCCTATTGATCGAGAGAAGTGTTAACAAAATACGATAGCATGAAATTGTGATGGATGATCGTGTTTCAAGATGGGCCGAATCCAAGAAAAGTTGTTTGTGGACGAAATATTTTCCTGCAAATGGTTGCCTGCTTTTTTTTTTAGAATGACTGGACTTGTCGCAACCATACCACTAGAAAAATACAGAACAGTAAATTGAGTGGTACACAACCATTCGTTTGCCAGTTGTCTTTTAAGAAATTAGGAAACGCAAACGCTGAAAACGAATCACTCTTCAACACGATAATGCGCGCTCTTAAATATCGACTGAAATAATTGCCTTTTTGCGCACTTGAAACATCGATTTGATGAACCATCCATCGTGTGATTCTGACTTGGCACCGATTGACTTCTTTTTATCCCCGTACAAAAAAAAATTAACCGAAAGTTCAACGTTTTTCTACACCTGAGGAGGCGGTTGATGCATTCAGAACAAATGTTTTGGAGATACCTCAAACAGAGTGGCAAAATTGCTACGCCAATTGGTTCAAAGGCATGCAAAAGTATACAGATCTTAATGGAGAATATTTTGAAAAATAATAAAGCCTTTTTGATGGTTGAAATTTTTTTGTTTTCTATACTGAAATATAAAAGGAAACATAAATACTAACGATGAGAGAATAATAAGACCCATAACAGTCGAGTCTACGTAAACGGAACAGACCTGGATTTTCGGCCAGGGACTGACAACTCGGCAGAATTCTGCCGGTACAACAAAAACAGAGGCTAATAACACTAGCCAACATAGATTTTACGACAAACATCTGCTTTTTGCTAATTTTGGATTGCAAATATTAGAAAAAATCTTCTAATACGTAGGATTTTTTGCCTTGCAGTCGAGAGGTGTCGGAGTCAAATTACCACTATATACTAATAGCTATAAGTGATGGACAATTTTTAAACTCAAACTCATAACAGTAAATCACCTAACCGACCTCTTAGCACATCAGTCACAAATTTTTCATTCATATTTGTTGAGTAGTGTAATAAAAGCGGAATAAAGATAATATTAAACCGATTGCAGTTGGTGAATTCTATCTTTCTTATTAATTGTTTCTGTAGCTACAAGCATACATTCGCTTGAACCTTTGTACTTCTACATGAATACTTGGTTTTCCTAATAAGTTCCGGGAATATGAGTGCAGAGCTGACATCGAGGCACATTAAATAAACACTATATTATACATTAAACTACTAATTGAATAAAACAAATAAGTCTAACATTAATTAGTCCCACTGCAGCATTAGATAACCCACAGTTGCCAATGAAATCCGCACTTACCTGTAGCACAGCAAAAACGACCACAACAATGGTAACAATCGTCAGACAGACGGCCACAGCAACAGCCGTAATTGCAGTCAGCGGTGAGCTCATACGCGAAAAGAAACTGCCTACATTACCGGACGCATCCTCATCCAAAAAGCCACCATACAGACCACCACTGTAAGCGCTGCCGAACTGTTGTTGCTCAGCAGCGGCGGCGATGCGACGCTTGCCCGCCGGCGAGGCATTGATGCAGCCGCCTGCAAAATCAAACAATTGCGATGAGAAACACACGACTGAGCTGCTGCCATTATGCATTAATGAACTCATAACAGTGCATGTTTGTATCATATGCGATCACACACACGATACAATGCACGCTTTGCAAGTGAGTATTTGTTGTTGCATGGACTTACCGGTATCCTTATCACAATGACAGCATGACTGATCCTCCGGTGCCGCATCGGTGGGACAACACGGCACACATTGATTATTCAAACGGTCCAAATGCAATGGGAAAGCGCACGTTTTGCACGAATACTGGCCGGGGCCGGAGCAGGAACGGCACGAGTCATGGCAGGTTTTGCACGTTTGCGTGGGCGAGTCGTAATACTGCGACCCCAGGCACTCCATGCACAGGCCGCCGTCGAGCATGAAATGCAGCGGGCAGGAAGTGCAGGCGAGTGGGCCGGCGCCTGAGTGGCATACAGTTATGAAAAGTGTGCAAAAGAGAAGAAATGAATGCAAAAAAAGATTAAGTAATGTGTGCAGCGGCGGCATAAAAAATTGAAATTCAACAAATCAATTCACTCAGCGCGCGGCACGTGCGACAAGCTGGTGCTAAGCAGCTTTGCAACAATTGCCAATGGGCAATCGCGTACTTACCGTTGCAAGTTTTGCAATAATGATGACACTTCTGACAGCCAAACTCGGATTTGTAGAAACCCTCCGGACACTCCGGGTGACACTCGCCGCCGGCCAGCTGCCAACCTAACGGACACTGAACGCATTGGTCGCGTCGCGGTCCGCTGCAGGTGTGACAGCTGAGGTAACACTTGGCGCAGGTGCCACGATCGCTGTAGTAGCTGTGTGTGTGTGTGTGTATGTGAGTGCAGGAAGAGCGTGTAGTGTATGTGAGTGTGGTGGGGAAGAGAGAAAAAATAAATTTATATAACTTTTAGCACAAGTATTGGCTGAAAATCTTAAATTGCAATATTTTTTAGTTTGCGCTGCGCGGGAAGTGCTTGAAGGCAGCAGGCGGCGGCAGCGAAGTTCGGCAGGTGAGCAGCGAAATGAGTAAGAAGTTGGGAAATGTGCAAAAGTTGTCGTTAAGTTTTCTTTACACTCTACCGTTATGTTTTCTAGGTAGTTAGCGTTGTCTTGTTATTGTTGTTGCTGCAGCTGCTTGTTAGCACTTTGACATAGCGGCGCTGCAACTTGCAAACTTTTAATGGTGACGCAATCGTTATGTTTTTATTATTATACACTATTTTTSTTGTTGTTGTTCCAAATTTGAGTTTCTCAGCTTGTTGTATTGTTGATGCTTTTAAATATTTGAACAGTTCAAAAAGTGCACGGAATCGTTAATCAGCAGCGCTTCCGCCGTATTGCCACTTCTCACGGCAAATAAAAACAGTTATGAAATAAATGTGAAAAAAGCAAGGAAAAAACACATTAACAATTCAACAACTTGCGTTGCTGGAAAACATAAAGTTTTAACGTCGCACTTCCGAAGTTACTATAAATTGTTAAACACCGTTTGGATGAGACAAACGCGGCGCACAAGCAATCTCAAAGCTTGTCAGCGCCATCGACGAAAAGCAATAATCGCAACAAACTTCGGCGCCTTTATAATATCAAAGTCAAGCGGAAAATTGCTTTCCCACTCATTTCCTACAACCGCCTACCTACCAAGCCGCACTAACCCTCCGCCACAGCAGCTACAATGTGGAGCGCCCTTTAATGAGCGCTCCGACAAATCCCATTAATTACCCATCAGCACAGGTTGTGCGACACTCGCCGCTCTGCAGCTGCAATCCCTTGGCGCAGGCGGTGCAGTTCATGCGCGACACGCACTGTGTGCAGGTGTGCAAGCACTTGGCGCACACGCCCGCCTCCATGTAGAAGCCGTCGTCACAGCTGCTGACGCAACGACTCGATTGGAGCAGTAGACTTTGCGGACACGAGAGGCAATTCGTTTCGGTGGGTCCATCGCAGGTTTCGCACGTGGAGTGACAGGGATGACAGTGGTTGTTGTCGTAGTACTCGGCTGTGCGTTGTAAAGAGAATGAGGAGAAGAAGCAAAATTATTAAGTTAGTTGATGTTGTTTATATTTAAAAAGATGTTTTTTTTTAAAGAAATATTGAAATACAATATATGTATATATGTAAATGATATTGTCATATTGATCTGTTAATATAATTAATTGAACAGGCAAATTGGTAAAATAATAGTTTCGAAGTATATTATAATTAATGCTATTTATTCAGCTGAAAAGGTGTTGAAGCTACAAAAGATATTCTCAAAATCATCTTAACGTCAACGAAGTTCCAAATAACATTTGTATATGGCTGAAAAGTTTTTCTAACAACTCTATAGCTTTACAAGAGTAAACATTAACTTCGGATGCACCGGAGCTATAATATCCACCACAGGTGCATTTATACTAGCTAATTCTAAAAGCATAACCTACAAATAATTTACATCAAACTGAAAGCATTTTGCAGAGTCTTTCTAGCCACTTTATTTGATAAAGCAGTAATCAAATGAAACTATGGTCACTGAAGAAAGAAAAAAATATATTATATAGCAATTTGGTTTGATTTTGATCTGTCAGCTTTAGCTTTCGAAGATTATAATGTTGCCTTGGATAAAAATGTATGACAAATAGTTTAGAAATCTCATAAAAATAAAATTTAAATATAAGATCTTGATTTCGATAGTTATCTATGGTTCCGTTTGATCAGCAGCTTCTTCGGGAGAAAACAACGTGCGCATTTTCAGATCAATTTCAAATCAATATCGCTAAACTGCGGCACTAGTTGGCAATTTTGCGAAAAAACAAAAAGACAGACAAACATACCTGGTTAAATCGACTAACTCATCACGCTAATATTATAGCTTTATGTACTTTATATAATCTCCGACATTAATATATCCTATGCATGGTCCACAAAATTTATCTATCCCTCTAAGTATGTTAATGTTATATACTCAGATCTACCTGCTAAAAACAGTTTTGGGACTTTTATGTTACTGGACAACTGCTTACGTCATTATTCGGACTATATCTAGAATGTGTTTTAGAAATTTTTGTTTCAATAAATCAAACTGGTTCGCTTCTTTTCGTCTGAGGTGGCTTATTTTAGTTTCACAAAATATTCTTTAGCCTTATGCAAATCGACTGAAGAATAGCCGGGGTATTCCAACCACTTTTGGTGAGATTCCTCGTATTATTTCCATGGTTGTGCTATTTCGTGGATAAATTTTTCATTCACTTCTACTTTTGCTATTCAAATTAATTTTGTCGCTTATGAGTTACTGACCTATATTTTCACTAATATTGGAAAATTAAATAACCAATTTTCGAATTACAAGAACCAGTGTTCTTTTAGGCCAAAATTTAATTCTAACTTTCGCATATTTGAAATATATGTTTCGTATTTTTGTCATAAAAAATTGGTAATGGCTTCCGTCTATTTTCAGTTACCGACTTATGATGGCCCTGCTCAGCTATATGTTTAATGTTGAAATACTGATTACGATACATATCTTTCTATTATAAAATGAGAAACCTTACTGAAGAGAAATGTCAAAAGGGCAGAAAAATTAAAAATCGGCCCGCTGCCGCGCCCACAAACTGGCGAAAACCGAGAACCTATAAAGTGTCATAACTAAGTCATAAATAAGAATATTAAAGCGAAATTTGGCACAAAGGCGTGGCCCCGCCCCTTACTAAGTTTTTTGCACATATCTCGGAAACTACTACAGCTATGTCAAACACACTCTATAGATTCGTTTCCTTCAGGCATTTCCATATACAGTTCAAAAATGGAAGAAATCGGATAATAACCACGCCCACCTCCCATACAAAGCTTATGTTGCAAATCACTAAAACTGCGTTAACTGACTAACAAAAAAAGTTAGAAACACTAAATTTTACGGAAGAAATGGCAGAAGGAGGATGCACCTAAGCTTTTTTTAAATTTAAAATGGGCGTGGCGTCGCCCACTTATGGACCAAAAACCATATCTCAGGAACTACTCGACCGATTTCAATTAAATTCGGTATTTACTATTTTCTTAACACCCTGATGACATATACGAAATATGGGTGAAATCGGTTCACAATCACGCCTTCTTCCAATATAACGCTATTTTGAATTCCACCTGATGCGTTCTCTGTATAATATATACATTAGGAAAAAATTATGATAGCGGAATAAAACTTTACAGAAATACGGTATTTGAGCTAAGGTATCCCTTGTGAAATTGTTGTGATTGGACTATAACTTTTCAAGGTCCCTGATATCGAACACGATGAACTCAGAGCCTAACCTAACCTAAGATATATACCTATACCTAACAGATATTTTCATGTAATTCAGAGGGCATCGTTTTTAGACTCTCGCAATAAAGTTGCTAATAACGGTATATATCGTCAGATATATGGTTACATATACCAAAGGGATCAGGGTGACGAGTAGAGTTGAAATCCGGATGTCTGTCTATCCGTCCGTGCAAGCAGTAACTTGAGTCAAAATTGGCATATCTTGATGAAACTTGTCATGCGAGAGTATAAAATGTTCGGTGACACCCGAACTTAGCCCTTCCTTTGTATAACTCTGAAAACTGTTTGCGGAATTTTGATTACTCTTCAGCAAGAATTGTCGACGCAATCAAATCATAAAATTGAACTAAAACAGAATTTTCGAAGAAAATACTCTGTCAAAATTTAATAAATTTTGTTGTAAAAAATTATGTTTAATAACGCCACTATATCAAAAATCAACACCTTTAAAATTTCAAATTAAACTGTTGGAACGTAAAAGCAATCACTGCTTCTGTGGCAACATAAATGGCGCATGTAAGTAATATCCCGAGAAAATGAGATGAAATTATAATTATGGCAGGTAAAATGAGTTGACGTGTTGGAAAATGAAACAGCAAACGAACTTATAAACAGCAAGAAGTATTTGTTTGCACGCTTACACACGCACACACACACACGCCCGCCAGTAAACATGCTCAAAATCACAGCTGAAGAGCAGAAAGAAAAGAAAAAAAATCTGATCACACAAATGTAATGGTGAAATGGTCAAGCATAATTGCAAATGAGAATGGGAAAATGTAATTTGACGAATGAAATGGATTGGCAGTGCAACAAGAATGAATGGGCGCAATGTAAATGTATGGCAACAAGGCAAGGCAGTGACCGCCTGCTTAAAGTGTGCCCATTGTTGTTGCTGTGCACGCAATTTTATGGCAATCATAAAGGCGAATTGCCACAACGGCCTGTACGAAGCAATGGCCCATCTTACGGCCGCCCACACGCAACGCTTACCTCCACATACATGGGTGTGTGTGTGTGTGTATGCGCTGTGCGAATCTGCATACGAAACTCATTTAAATCAGACGACTCTGCGCAAATTTAACGTGCTATTAATTTCGTTCTGTATGCAGTGCAAAGAAGTTGGTCACAGATGCAAATTGTTGTCGGGAAAACGGTAATTGCCCCGTTTTTTATGTTGCAACGGCGTTTTAATGGGTTCTTTACATGAGTGACACATTCCTTTTTTACACGGTTCGCATTCAATATGCCTTTGGGCTTAAGAAATTTAAAATGATTTAAATATTATCGAAATTATACGAAGTTCACAGAGATTTCGAAAGGAATATACTCCTTAATATTTAAATTTTTGACGAGATTGCGTCAATTTTTCTTTTGAAAATAACTGTTTCAAATAAAATTTTATGGTTTTTTATAATTAAAAAAAAAATGTGTTCACATTATATAGTTAATTTTGATATTACATGTTTCAAAAATTCCGTTTTAAATTAAGTGGCAACACAGAAAAAAAAATGTATGATTCATGTTTCTTTTTTATTTGATAATAAATTGTATTCAAAATTTTTTTTTAATATTTTGAAGAGAATATTAAAAATTTAAACTTAAAATTTGTATTTGGTTAGGTGGCAACTCCAAAAGTAACTAACTAATGAAGCGGCAACACAGTAAAAAAAAATTTTATGATTCATGTTTCTTTTTTTACTTGAAAATAAATTGTATTCAATTTTTTTTTTTAATATTTTGAAGAAAATATTAAAAAATTAAACTTCAAATTTGTATTTGGTTAGGTGGCAACTCCAAAAAAAAATTTTATATTGACCAACGCGCACACTTATTGTTAATATGCAGTCCGAAATTTTATTCAACGGCAATATTTATTTTATATTTTGTAAATTAATATATCTGGCAACAATGTTAATTTTTTTATGTTTTAAATTAATAACCTTTCATTCTCATGTTTTTTCTTCATTTTAAAACAAGAACGGCTTAAATGTTTTTTCTTAAAAAAAATATATATGTACGTATATACATATATGGCAACCCTGTTTCTAAGTAACCAACATTCTGGAAGTATTCAACAAAATATTATCCATATTTTCAAAAAAGTATAGAATTTTCGATTAGATTTGTAATGGTCAGCTGGCAACTCTAATTTTTTTATTGAGTTAATTAATAGAGTTGCCACGGTTTTTAAAAATGTTTAAGTAATTTCTATTAACGAACTTATGATGTTTTCTTTTTTTTTTTTCTAAGCTAAGTATGTGGAAATTCTGTTTTTAAGTAACCGACATCCTCGCAGTATTAAAAAAATAATTATCGATATTTTTAAAAAAATATTGAAATATTAAATTTTCGAATAAATTTAAAGTTAATCAGGAGGCAACTTCAAGATTTTTTTTGTATTGATCAACATTATTCGCAAATTGAGTTATCTAGCAACTCTGTTAATTTTTTTATGTATCAAATTAATAGCTTTTCATTTTAAAAACTTTTGACTCGTGTTTTTTTTTAATATAACAAGGAGTCGAAGAAATCTAATTAAATTTTATTGAAATTTACTGATGATCAAAATTGACTCGGATTGGTCCACCGAAAAATAGAAAATTCTTAGAAGGCACTGAGCCGATGCAACCGATGCTTATCACGTGTGTATTGAACATCGGAACAGACGTTTTATTAGCTCAGGAGCCTGAATCTTAAAGACAATAATTGTTGTTCTAAAATACTGGAGTTTTTTCATATTTTTGTCGATTTGCGAATCAAACTTGATCAGATGGTAGTATGTAAAAATACAATTTTGCCACGAAGTCAGAAGAAAATATAAACATTCCAAAATTATTAAAAACACCCGAACACTTATTTTATCTATTTTCGGTACTCAAATTTGACTTTCCGCAACCCCCATCACAAAAGAATGCCCCACACAGTCTACGTATACGTTGCATGCGTTGCAAACAGTCTTTGTAATCATCAACATTTTCTGAGCATTCAATGCTCAGCGTTGCTGCTCTGTCACTTTGCTGCTTTTGACAGCTGCCTTCTGCCAGTCGATGCACGTGTCATCAAGCCAAGTTGGCTGCAGCTTGGACTGGAGCAATGCAACGTGTTGCGAATGCAAGAACATTACAATTAGTCTGTCGAATGATCTTTTTATTCTGTTTTATATCACTGCCGTGCCCATTAAATGGCCCGCCCATTCTGCTGTCGCAATTGCAGCAAGCAAAAAGGAAAAATTATCGCTAGGGTATGGTCGGTAGGTCACTCGCATATATTCAGGCTGAAAGCTCTGCGGCCTACTCAGCAGCCGCCCAACCGGCTGTCTGCGCTGATGTCTGTTTGTCTGCCTCACATGTTTGGCTCCTTTGGCATGCAAATGGAACTGTCACTGGCATTATGCGGGCGGGAAAATTCGCCACTGAAATGCATACGTCCTTATATTTTATATAATGGAAGAGATGTCAGTATTTTGAAGCAATCATGAAGGATCAGTTGCAAATAAAATGAAATTTTTTAGAGATCAATCGACTAACCAGCCGTGAAATCATTTTTGAACACAACATTTTTATTATAAATTTGATTCGTTTTTATTTTTAATTGCCTTAAGAAGTTCTGTATTTATTTTCTCACATTCATGAAAGCAAATAACTTCATCAAACTACATATACGAAAAAAAAAAAAAATTTATGCTCATCGCGCAACTCTTCCTTGCATGCCATGCGCTTGTATCAACCCTTGCATGCTTTTTCATTGTCACTTCCTGCTGCTACACCTTTAATGGTGTTCTGAAACTCATCACAAATGTTGTCATCAACAGTTATGCAGTTAAGGGTGCAAGCGCAGCACCCAAGCAAAGGCATTTGTGTGGTGTGTTGCGGCGTATACGTAACCTCACACAAATTGACTTGTTTGCTCTGCCGTTATGGCGCAAAAGTGTTGTTCTTTTATTTCGTATTAAAGTTTCTTATTTGCACTTTCTGTTATCTCGTTGCTTCGTGCGCTCTGCGGTGACATCTTCCCTGCTTGCCACATTATTAATGGCGTGGAAAAGGTGTGCGATTTTTGTGATTTCTTTCGTGAGGAGCACGAATAATTATTTGTAATATTACGAGGTGCACATACCCGTAAAATATCTTAATTGCTAGCTCTGGGGGTGCTGTAATATAGTTGGAGCTGGGATTTTATGCACCCGCTTCTTGTGAGGTTCGTAAATAAATAATTTTCAAAAAATTTTTATTTTTTTAGTTAGTGAATTCTCAAGAGTTTAGGGGTTTAAATATATTAGTGTATTTTTTCCTGCTTTGGAGTTAGTATTTGGTTTAATATTTAAATATAATTAATAAATTGGTCTTCAGTTGCGTTTTCTAAGCTTAGATAATGTCTTACTTTACTTTGCTTACGAGGAGTATGAGAACTTGATATAACTGACAGATATGCTAGAAAAAAATATCTAACCTGTCTTTCAAGCCAATATTTTCTGCTTTTATCGTTTTTAATTTTTTCTGATAACACTCATTAATTTTTTTTTTAACCGAAATGCTGTATTTCGTACAGTAGCTTTTTTAATTATATATCGTCTGTATATATACAAAATAGTCACTCTGTAGTTTTTAAGTTATTGATTTGAAATTTTGCACACGTCCTTTTCTCTCCAAGAACCCACTTGTGGAAATCACCGATATTGGATAACTTTTGCATACAGCTGCCATATAAACTAAGCGATCGGAATAAACTGCTTGTATAGAAAACTTTGTTATTTGAGGAGATATCATTATGAAATTCGGTATGAATTATCATCTAAGGCTATGGCACAATCTCCGTAAAAATTATATAGCATGAACTCTTATAGCATATGTCTGCCGCACAAACTGATTCTTGGCTATAATTGTCAAGATATTTTCAAGAAGTTTGGTACAGAATTATATTCAAGGCAACTTTAAAAATTGCGAATATGCTGCAATGCATTTGTGTAGGCTACTTTGGCTACGGTGGAACGTTTCTCATTGGTTTTTTTTTTTTTAATTTAGAAAGTATTTCTCATAATACAAATAGTGAAAAACTTTAGTAAAATAAATGATGTGTTTCTTAAGAGCTAATATGTGTTTACGGATTTAAAAAAATTGATCTTTTTTTTGAAGTCAGTTGTCAATTTTTTTTTCTTCAATTTTTCTTGTAAAAATTTCTGAAAGAAAGCCAATTTTCAAACTTTGTTTCTTCGTCTAAGTTCTAAATTATGGTTTTAACTGAAACACGTATTTTTTCACTTTTAGATGATCCTGTAAAGAGTTATCGTGCCAACGCGGGTGCTTCTTCTTTTTTTTCAAGAGCTCACCGGAAAAGGCATCGCAATGGCCGAGTTTGAAATATTTTTTTGCACAAATTTCAGAATTTCTTTATTAATATGGTATGTTTGTTGCAATAAAAAATCAGTTAAAATATTCCATTTTTTATATGAGAAAAAAAATTTTTTTGAATAAATGCAATTTTTACTCGAGAAAAAGAAAACATCAAAAAAATTATATTATATTAAGATCTGTACTACAGAGCGAATACAAGACAAAAAAAAAAAAAAAACAAAAAATAAATAATTACGCTTCCTTTAGTTTCCAATATGTATCGGCCTATCTCAATGTAGTGTTCGCTTTAGTTACGCCAGTGGAGAATAGTGCAACACATTTTTTTTAGCTTAATTTAAATTTTTTGGGTTCTAAGAATATGGCTTGCTATACTTCTTTATCTTCGTAAATCTTCATATTAATTACGATTCCGGGAATCACCTTGGCCTATTGAGGCTCTTTAGGGAAGGTGGTTTCCAAAATTTGCTCAGCAGCGGCCATTTTGAATAAAAATTTTAATATCCTCTATTTTATATACCCAAAGAGAGAGATAAAAAGAAATTCCATACCTTTCCCTTAGTATAAGGATAAATTCAAAGCCATGCCTGAAATTAGTGCTCTAGAATGGCCTAACCTACTTTTGAATTGAAAATCAATTAATGTGAAATCCATACTATACATACTACCATACTATACATGTACATGTATTATATATATATAATTTCTTATTCTTTTTACATTTAAGTACAAACCTAATTTCAAATACAACTTATTTTAGTGTAAATTGCAACGAATAATCCGAAACAAATAATATCCGAACATCAAAAAGTAATTCTGTATGTATGTACGTGAGCTCATATAAAATTTCTGAGAAAAAATAGTTAATAACTTATATAACTGGACCCTGATACCTTGTATACTTTCTTAAATTTCTCTTCATTCGTATGTATGTATATAGTACTTACATTCATCGCAATTCTCACTGCCGGTGACAATGCATTTGCCCTTCTTGTTGCGCGTCCAATTTTCGCGACACGTCAAGCAAAATCCATTGCTGCTACATGTTGCACAACCGATGGGGCACGCAACGCATTCTTGACGTTTTTTGTCCGCATAGTAACCGTCCGGGCAATTGTTTAAACATTTGCCGTCGTAGGCAAAGCGACCCGAACGACACGTGATGCATTGCGATTCGGCGGAACCATTGCAAGTGGCACAAGATGAATGGCACGACGCGCAACTGAAATGAAAGAGTAAAAAGAAAAACAACAACAACAATTATAGCTTAAGGTAATAAGTGGCTTATACACAGGTATGTATGTGTGTGAAAGGAATATATTTACAAGCGGCAGATCGAAGACTCTATGAGATTTTTATGCAAAAATTTATTCCGGAAAATATTTTTGTATGCAAATGAGTAAGAGTGCAAATAATAAATGGTTTTTCGTAGATATGTATAACGAGAACAAGCCATATATAAATACATAAATACATATATGTATATACCCCATAAGATTGATACGAATGCTTGCTGACTTCTTGAGTTGTACATACAGATATATATATTTATGAGAGGTTGTGTGTGGACGAGAATCTGCCGCCAAGGGGAATAACTTTCGTTATCCTTTTAAATATATACCTGCACACAAATACATATTCTTTTTATTTAAATTCATATATATGTATATATTTGTTTGTAAAAGTGTTGAGTATGACTATATTTAATAGCTGCAGGTAAGCAAATATTTCACTGCAGCGCGAGTTGTAACATTTTATAAGAAAATCTGAATTTTCATTATATTTTTCTGGAAGTGGTGAAGAGTGGTGCACCACTTGTCGAAGTGTGAAATTTAATATTTTGCATATTTTTAAATTCCGCAGACAAGGTAATGCTGTCGTTTGCCGATGACAGCATGACGTTTTATGACTTCATATTGATAATAACATCTCTGTGCTCGTAGTGAGTTTGAGTTTCTGTGGTTCACATAGAGTTCGATGTGGTTAATACTTCTTCTAATATGTGCAGCTTGATATCAAAATCTCTTAATTTTATTTTCAAATAATATAAAATGACACACTTAGAGCACAGCAATACAAATTTGATGGAATAAATCGGACACTTATTGTACTTTTTACTCTTCTTATTTCTCAATAGCAAGAAAGGGTATCAAGTATAAAAAGTGGATAATAAATATATAAAAATATGATATATTACAGTATTACATGATATTGAGATCATCGATCTCAACACCCGCGTCGTTAGTTCTGCTTTCTCCAGACTGGACAAGGAAGCACAACAAATGGGTCTGGCAGTGAACGAGGGCAGGACGAAATATCTTCTGTCATCAAGCAAACAGTCGTCGCACCCGCGACTTGGCACTCACGTCACTGTTGACAGTGATAACTTTGAAGTCGTAGATAATTTCGTCTATCTTGGAACCAGCGTAAAAACCACCAACAATCCAACCCAGGATAACTCTTGCCAACAGGTACTTCGGACTGAGTAGGCAATTGAGAAGCAAAGTCACTCATAATTCCCGCCCTGCTATATGATGCAGAGGCTTGGACGATCTCAACAACAGATGAGTTGACGTTGCGAGTTTTCGAGAGAAAAGTTCTGCAAAAGATTTATGGACCTTTATTGGCCACGGCGAATATCGAAATCGATGGAACGATGATTTGTACGAGATATACGACGAAATTGATTTGATTTTTCAGCAAATTAAAAGACGGCAGCTGGCTAGGTCATGTTGTCCGAATGGACGAAAACACTCCAACTCTGAAAGTATTCGACGCAGTAACCGCCGAGGGAAGCAGAGAAAGAGGAAGACCTCCACTCCGTTGGAAGGACCAAGTGGAGAAGGACCTGGCTTCACTTGGAATATCTAACTGGCGCCACGTAGCGAAAAGAAGAAACGACTGGCGCGCTGTTGTTAACTCGGCTATAATCGCATAAGCGGTGTTTACGCCAATTAAGAAGAAGAAGATGACATTAGAGGACTATATGGGAGCCGATGTAAAAATTGAACAATGGGCGTGGCACTGCTCACTTTTTGGTGGAACCAAATATCTCGGTACCCGAAAGACCGATTTCAAATTAATGTAGAACGTGGCATTCTTTTCATTATCATATATCACAGTGGGGACTACAACCACGACTACTTCCCATATAACACAGTTTTAAATTATACTCGATTCTTTCACTTTCCAGTGCATAAATCAAAAATTTGTTAGTATAATGAAATAAAATTTTGAACTAATAACTCCTTTAAAATATGTCACCTTATAACCAGTAATTATTCAAATCAGACCAGTTAATGTATAGAACGTATAATTTTTAGTCAGAGAGAACTTGACAATAATAACCTTGTGCATAAAAAATGGGTTGAATCGGGTAATTACTTCCCTGAGATATATATCGGTCAATATTTATATTTTTTCTAAGATAGATTAATTATAGCGATATCTGTTGTTAATAGTATGCGATATTGGCCAAAGTAGATAAAATCGGATTAATAGTACCCCAACACCCATATACTGCATGACTTTTGTTTTTTTTTATCAATCCGGAAGGTATCTTACTGGCTTTGATTCCTTGCAATTTGCAAGAGTATAACATGTTCGGTTGCACCCGAACTTAGCCCTTCCTTACTTGTTTCATCTGTATTTAAAATCTATCGCTGCTTTATTTTTCGCCTTCAGATGCTAGCATATACATACATATTTACTCGCATGTATGCAAGTGTGTATGAACTTATTTGAAACTCCGAACAATGGATTTATGACTCATAGTCGCATGTGTAGTACAGCTGTATATGTTGCAGTGGAAATGTTACAACAGATGTACAAACTTAGTTTTTACAAGGAATTGCTAATGCAACACATATTACAACAGCAACAATGTACGCAAATATATATTGGAAAAACAAGGCAGGAAAAGAAAATTAAAAATATGAAATGCCAATCTCTTATATTTTTATCTAAATGTATGTTGGTAACTATATAAAAGCATAAACAAATCAGACGCAGAACAATGAGAATATTTTATTACTATTAATTTTTTTTTTAAGAGTGGCTCCATCAGTAATTTGAGAGACAATTAGTTTCACGCCACACTTTTAGTACAAATTTGTACAGCATATATATCTAAAGCCGGTTGAAAATGTGATGCCTCTGTACCCTTCAAGTTGTTCGTTATTGTTATGACACCCCTAATGTCTTATGTAAAAAAAAAAAAATAAAAGTTCTCATCTCCCGAAAAATTTCCTTCAGGGCATCTTATGCACTTAAAACCCGCACAATGCAAATGTAAAATATTTATACACGAACTCGACTATGTACATATAGTTGTGTGTATGTGTACATAACTACATGCCTGTGATGCAGCGGCTGGATATCTGATATTCAATTTTCAATTGGAAATAGATTGAATGCTTTTTATTCAATTCAATTTGTGTTGAATGCAATTCGTGTACGGAGGCAATAAGCGTTCACTGAACGGTGGCGTGGTCATATTGAGGTACTGGAGCTGAAAATGCTGGGTTTACAGTTGCATACATACACACATATCCAGTATACGGAAGTATGCATGACGGATAAATAAGTTAAAAATGCAACAGAAAAATATAGGACCGTAGAGGTAGTGAAAAATGTGGCTGGTTATAGCCGTAGGCATTAGCAGTGAGTGACTTCAATGCGCCTTCATGTATGTGTTTATATATGACTGCGCTTGAAGTGGACAGCACGAAAGTAAAAAAAAAACAAAAACAGGAGTGGGGGACCAGATCAGCATACTTAGGAGGTGGACTTTTCTAAGAGACTTTGACTTTATTTCACTGTTTCATTAGCGAAGCATGTTTATATGCTCGTTTTTGTTAAGCTTGTGCACAAATATAAAGTTTTTTTTATACACCTACGGAGATTTTAGAAAATTTGACCAAATTTTTGTTTTTTCAAAGAAACTACCGAAATAATATATACGCTGTTATTTACTTCTAACTACATTAGTTAATAATGCCTAATCAAAGAATTTTCTTCTATTCACGTATTGCCGCAAGACTTGCAAACAGAATTATAGTGGGTGAGAAGACGAGAGTAAAAAGCTATCAAACTATAATTGCTTAGATGCAATGAAGCACCAGTAAAACAGTTGCCAAATATATATTGAACTACAAGCTTTGCTAAATCTAGCGTCTACTAGTAGATATGCTCTGGACAGCTCTTGGTGGTCGTGTTTGTTTGCTGATGTCTATCAAATTTTGTCAGTGTGTTCACTAAGGTCTGTCATTTCATCATGCCACTTACACTTTGATATAACGCTTGGAGATAGCCCAACAATTTTACGGAAATTCAGATTCTCCGGTGGCTACGTTAATAAAAGCTCTTAGCACAAGTCTGGTCTTCTCAGAAGGAGCTCTTTTCTGGTTTAATGTATTCGTCAACAAACAAAATTTTCGCTATTTGTATCACAAAACTTGAACATTTGGTGGCGCTATCCCCGGATCTTATTTCATTTAAAATGAGTCAAAAATACCAACAATATCTTTGGACCTCTAGTTTATTTTCTCTGGCGTATACAATTTGACCGAATTTCTGTGTTTTATTTAATTTCAACATCACGTCGTTCTTGTTACTAGAACCCTTATATTCAATTAAATACTTAAAAGGACATTAACGCAATGTCGGCAGCTGAGCATACAAAGAGAAGTATGAATTTCCTAAATATGCTCATTACATTAATAGAATTTGACAAATTTAGTATATTAATCACCGAAAAACATGAACAGAGTAAGAACTGTGGAAGCCGATGGATTTTCTGCAGGAATATACGAATGCAACAGTGAGGATGCTTTAGTTCCTAAAAAACGTACTTTTTATTTTATGAATTTTTTTCGCAGGCATTGGTGATTATACACAATCGGAAGCAACATGCAAAGGGTCATTCCAATGGTTCAGAGAAAATGATTTTGATGTGAGAAATGAAGAGCGTCGAAGACCACCAGAAAACTTTGAAGACGCCAAACTGCAAGCAATATTGCATGAAGATGATACTTTCAGTCAAAACAAATGACATCTGGCATACATATGTTCTACAACAAACAATTTCCGACCATTTGAAAGCTTTGAGAATGATCCATAAGTGTGAAAAATGGGTGCCATATTAATTGAGTGAAAGAAACCGAAACAACACTTGGGAAACTTTGCTTCAAAGACACGAAAGAAAATCAGCTTAGCATCGAATTGTCAATGGCGATTGAAAAATGAATTTATTTAAAGAATCCTAAACGAAGAAAGCCATGGTTTAATTCGCGACAACCATCAACATCGAATACAAAAGCAAAAATTAAAAATCGGTAACAAGCCAATGCTCTGGGTTTGGTGGTATCAGAAGTGTATGGTATATCATGAGTTTCTAAATCCCGAAAACTGTTAATACTACAGATAATTAATGATCACCATGTATTGATCGAAAAACAACCAGAATGTGCCAAAAGACGCGGCAAAGTATTTTTTTTTTTTTTTTACTTTGCTAGGAGCTGCTACCCCACTCTCCATACTCACCAGACTTGGCGCCTTCCGAGTACTATTCGTTTTCATCGATAGAACTGCTGCATTGCCTCAGCAGCACTTCAATTCCTATGCTGAAGTCGAAAATAGGTTTTCGGATTGGCTTGTTTCACTTTCATTGGCACAAACTGGCCAAAAGGTGGTAATAATGTGTACTGCCAGTACTTTAAACATTTTTTTGACTTTCCCTTTCAAAATTAGTATTTCATTTATTTATTGACAAATATAAGGGGTTACATGGGTTTACAGGTTTCAAAAAATAGAATTTATTTATTGTTTTATTAAATATTATAACACCTTTAGAACATTGTCCTACATTTTCAAGTTGTTCCGAGTAATAGTTTCGCAGATACAGCCTTGAGAACTAGAGTGCTTGCGGTAAGATAGGCTAAGTGCGCCGTCTTTAAACGAGTTTTTCTCGAAACTGTGTTTTTGAACTTGGTGGGAAAGATTGCTTGGGTACTACTCCACCGATCTTCATGACATTTCACATAAATCCTTGAGATACAATTCTTAAAGACTTGGACAAAGAATACAACTATTTGAATTAATTTTCTTTTTTTTGTGTAAAAATCTCTGCCAAAAATCCAGTTTTCAGTTGTTTTCCTTCGTCCAAGTTCTAAGTTAAAGGTTTAACTAAAACACCTACTTTTTCACCTTAGATGATTCTGTAAGGAGCCAACGCGGGTGCACTTTTTTCCGATGGGTCACCGAAAATGGCGTCGCTATGGCGAGTTTAAATATTTTTTTTCCAAAAATTTCAGAATTTCTTTCTTATTAGTGGATGTTTGTAACAATAAAAAATTTCAATAAAACATTCCGTTTTTTGTATGAGAAAACGTTGTTGAAAAAATGCTATTTTTTACACGAGGAAACCCATGTGACCGCTTAAGAGTATATAATAAAAATCTTCTCAGTGCGATCTAAACCCCATCAATTTCAAAAAAAAAAAAAAAAAAAGTGTTTGAAAAATATTGAAAATATGATCGATATAACGCACATAGCGGTATATTTTTGTGCATTATATTTAATTAAGTGTCATTTGCAGCTTGTGTAATTTACTTTATTCGGTAATAAAAATACGGCAGCTCGTAAACAAGGCAAAATATTTTATGAGATAAAAAAAAAAAATTTAATTTTTTATCAAAAATAGCTCATGGTGCAGTTAAGTTGCCAAAAGTCAATGATAAAAAGCGAGTGTAATTTGTGTTTGCAAAAAATACATGCAGCAGAGGTCGAGAGTAATTACATGCACGCGCCTCACTATGTACACAGCCTTAACTGCGAAAAAAAACAGTATACTTATATTGAAGAGCGCTCAAACGGTGTTTTCTTATTTTAGGGTTTCCGCTCAATATAAAAATTGCGACAGCTTTACTGTGCGGTTTAAAACCATAACTACTTACACATACATACGCACATTTCTGTACATTGTTGCCACGCCGCACTAAATTACAGTTCAAATTTAATACTTTCCTTTGTTTTGTAATGCGCACTCGATTCTTGTGGCATGCAAAACTACTAACAAAAAAAAAATTACGCAAATAATACAGCGAGCAAAAAGTGCAAATAACGGTTGATTGTGAAATGCACAAAGGCACTTTTGAGCTGCCGCGCAAATTACATTTGAAATTTTTGTTTCGGTTTTTCCGCACGCCAACACGTCGCAAGCGCACCGCGTGCAAATTCGAGTTGACAGTTATTTTCATATTTATGTGCAACTATGGGCGATTTCTGCTTTATGTAAGGGGGGGCGGGGGCGGATCTGTCATGGCAATTAAGCGATTTATCGCTTTATTGCTACACATGCGCTTGTTATACTTGTTGTTTTTGTTGCTGTTGGGAAAAATTGCGTTTTTTCAACATCTTTTGGTGGCTAATTTAAAATACTGTTGTTGTAGCGCGCATATTTGCAATAAATAATATTTTTTTACTATTTCGCAGCTATTAGGTATCTAAATTGCCGTCGCGGCGAGAATCAATGAGTTATTGAATACGAAATTGTTGTGCGTCACTGAAAATCGTTACAACGCCATATTATTAAATGCTTTGAAATGCGAATGTGTGTGTGGCAAATTAAAAAATTTCGCAATATTTTTCAAATACCTAAATTATTGCAAGCAGAAGTCTTAGAATGATATTTATATTTAAAAAAATTCTCACAAATAAATTTTTTTTAGAGTTTAAACAAAAAAATATTTTTTCAAACTTGCTGCTTTAAAATCGTTTTAACAAAAATATGGTATTGAAGATATAGTAAATTCAAAATAAAATATAATAAGATCAATTTTTATAATAAAAAAAAAAAAAAGTTTTTTGGTAGTAAAACATTTTTTACGCATTCCACATTTTTTGGAGTCAAACAATTATTATTTAGGTTAGAATAGGCTAGCCCGGCAGACTAGTGAGCTCAGTATAGAACAGTTTCGGTGCTTTGCGATACTAGATGGAGTGTGGTTACAAACTACATTAGTCATGTTTTTATTGTGACGGCAGAAAACAATTCTGAAGTTATTTCGAGGAGAGTTGCCAAGTTGAAATCAGGATGCGCTCCATTTATTATACTTATACCGCACGATCGTAGGAACGCCAGCACGAACAGAAGAGTTGACATTCTTTAGGATGCCTGCGCTTGACATGGATTTCAACAGACGCTGTGCCCTCGCTAATGACACCTCTTCTATTGTCTCATACCAAGCGGACCGCAAATAATTGCTACATTGCCTTCACAATGCTTGAAAAATTATTTTTGAACTTAAAAGTGCACGAGGTATACTCTATTATTTTTCTCTTGACATTTCCTGCAGTGTTCTTGATATGTCAGACTCATTCTGTAGGCGCCTGCCGGCACCAGTCTGTCAAGAAAATAATTATTTATTCGAAGCTTTTATACAAGTGTCAGATTAGTTGTAAAGTACGACTTTAACTTTTATTTTTATAATTTTTCAGCTGAATTTTCGTAAATTTGTTTCAGATTTAAATCCAAATGACGACTAAGAAAATTTACGTATAATATTTACAAAGAGATCAAAAAACAAAAAAAAAAAAATCCATAATTTGTTGTAACAAAAAAATACTAAATTTGTAAAAAAAAAGCAAATAACATTTATATAATATTATATATATAATTTACAACGTTTTAGAGCCGGGAGGTACCTTCATTAGGCTTGTTAGTTATATGGGGTCTAAGGGCATTTTTCATCGAATTTTATTCATTCTAAGCGCAAATCTGCGGCGCTGCAGACGGTATAAAGTTACGCAAAAGTTCAAAAATTGTTGTGTTAGGTATATGGGAGCTAAGCGATGTATTGACCCAATCCAAACCAGTTTCGACACACAGTCATTTCATTGTCAAACAAGAGTTGTCTCTGAATTTCAATTATACATCTCATACATATACATATATATACTATATCTATAGTATATTACAAACATATATATATATTACAAACATTTTTGGCAAAACAATCAACTATAGGTACTGGGGTTAACTTATTCAGTACCCATACGCTTGAACAGTTTTGGTTGGACT
Organism: Bactrocera latifrons; assembly: GCF_001853355.1. NCBI lineage: Eukaryota > Metazoa > Arthropoda > Insecta > Diptera > Tephritidae > Bactrocera > Bactrocera latifrons. The sequence goes on from NW_017535407.1 coordinate 953,034, forward strand.
TGCACAATTTTTGCTCATTAGGTGGCACACCTCTAAGCAATATTCGCGCAAAGTTTAATCCAGATATAGTAATTCATTTTTGATTTGTATACTAGAAAATTAAAATTTCAAGTGGAATTAAAAATTGTGTTATATGTGAAGTAGGCGTGCATTGGTCATTTTCACATTAAAACATAAGAATTTCAGGTGCATATCACGTACCCAATTTGGTAGGAAATTAGTCGGCCGGGTCTCGAGATATGCCATTTTACTGAAAAGTGAGCGATACCACACCCTTCGTCAAATAGTTTGCCAAGTTTCATCAAGATATCTGAATTTTTTCTCAAGTTACAGCTTGCACGTACTAATTGATAGACATTCATCGCGGGTTCAACTCGTCCTGTCATCCTGACCGGTCAAATGGGTAAACAGAAAACTAGTCGCCTATACCAATGTACCATACAAACACCGTGAAGCAAACTTCAAAGATCTTATAAAGTATATGTATATAGGTAAATATAGAATAGATTATTATCGGCACAGATTAATTTCTAGAAGAGTTTATTTCCTTTGAAAAATATTACATCTTAAATATTTACAAAACAAAGTAAAAGGCATCGAGTTATTCTACTTAAATAGTCTTACGTTTTTTTGCCTGGGAGTTTTTATCTTCTGAAATATATTTATTTTATCTCCAAAACAACTTTGAAAAGGTGATATTCGAATACAAAATTTTCCGCTCTACAAAAGAGATTCTAATGATTTGTTTCATAAAATCTTTCGTTTAAAAGTTAATCACTGTTATAATTGTATAGCCAATATACTGTATTATACAGTACGCCATGTCGTATGAGTAACGCAGAATATATGAATCACTTGTATAAATACTCCTTTGCAGAGCGTATTCAAGAGCAAACAAAATGTTTAGCACACGTTTAGGCCCCCAACATGTTTATTTCGCACATTTTTCACACCTGACTTTCTTTTTTTTTCAATTTTCCAATTTGCTTTTAACAAGATAATCTAACTTTATCACTTGAATTCATTCTTTGGTGATTGAGTGGTATATATGTATGTATGTCTATTAGAAGGTCAAGGCGTTGACACACGTGCTGCAAAAATGAAAAAGAAAGCAATGGGGAATGAAGTCGACACAAGCTTGCAAAAAAAAATTTTTCTGTCAATATTGGTGAGAGAGCCTTAAGAAGTGGAAAGTGATTGTATTGATTGACCTCAAAGATTGGCTGGCGATAAAGGCAGAAGTTGGAAAGGTGATTTCCTAGTGAAAGACCAATTTGAAAAAAGGCTGTAAATTGAACAGAAAATGATAAAAAAAGGCTGCAAGTGGATAAAAAATTATAACAAAACCAAAAAAAAAAAAATTTAATTAAATTAAAGCTAAAATTCCTTAACCGCTGTAGTTATGGTTAATTATTTTCAATAAAATTTAATTAAATAATTTTAATTTGAACAGCTACAAAAGCAATTAAATTCTCTGCAGTTACTGCCAGGAACCAAAGTTATGGTATCTAGTTACGAATTCAGTCCAACAAGGCAATGAAGCCAGCAGCCCTGAGCTAAACGAAACATTGCAATATAATGACCCCTGCAGTGACGCTAAAACAGTTTGAGTACTTGAGCGCTTGAGCATAATTTCCAACTAAACTGTGTACACAAGCCATTGGAGTTTGGATTCTAACCAGCTGTCAAAGCTGTAGCAGCACACTGATGGATTACTGTCATACATAAGTTAATGCACGCAAGCAAGGAACACACGTGCGCAACAGACACACATAAATATCATAAATATACACTAATATGACATGAGTGTGTGTATGGAACACCTTGCTATCCGCAAGTTATCCGCAATGGTTATTATCATGCTGAGTAGCACTAATGTAGTTTGTTGATAAGTTGCTGTAACTGCGATACAAACACACGAATACACCGCTATATGCAATTACATACACTTTGCTGCAGTGTGGCATCAAATTTCAACAAATATGCTGCATATTAGCGCTTGTATTAAATTATGGGATGACAATTATAGTTTATAAACGCAAGTAGTGACACTCAAGAGTATAATAAAAATACGGCTGATTCTATGAACAAAAAGTCTGACAATGACTTGTAAAGCTAAAAATGCTTTATTGAAGATGAATGAGTAACGAAAGCGAAAAAATTATTAAGATGCCATATAACCATAATATATGTATAAATAATAAAATGAGGAGCTCATAACGTGCGTTGGAGCTCATCGAAAATGGACTGCATATATTTTATAACCGGAAATTTTCAGTCATGAAATATTACTTAAATCCATCAATGTTTAGAAAGAGGCTTGTGTTCCAAAGTAAACAGGACTTTTTGATTCTAGCGCTCCCTGATGGCTACATCTATATGTCAACTGATGGGTTATAATCTGCTTTCTTTATCGGGTCCAGCGAGAATTTCATGACATTTCATTGATTGCAAGTGAAGTTATTGCGTTTTAAGTGTCCGTATGTTTGTGTTATCGGTGCGAAAATTAGCTTCGAACAAAGAGGCAACAATACATTTTGTTTTAAAATTGGTAAAACTTTTACCGAAACCGGAAATTTCATAGAAACTGTGCGTGAATTCATCAAAAGTGAGCCGAAATCGTCATTGAAATTCATGGAAATGGAATTAGAAATCTCCAAACCATCGATTTATCGCATTTTGACCGCACAACAAAAGTGAGTGAATGGTTTGTTCCGCACAAATCGACTGACAACCAAAAATTGCTCAGAATCCAACATTCGATGGACAACTATCTGACCAAAAATCACATTTTAACCATTAACCACTCGTAGTATTCACCTGATATGGCGCCGAGCGACTTCTTCCTTTTCAGAAAAATGCATTTGCCCATGAAAGAGAAGCGCTATGCAGACATAGAGACCATTCAGAAGGCTGGCACCGGCATACTGGCCAACGAGCTAAAACACTCGTTCGACATGCTTTTGGACCGTGTAAAGAGCTGTACGAGTATTGAAGCAGACGGAGACTATTTTGAATAAAATAAATTGATTTTGGTTCTATTTACTTTGGAATGCACCTTGTAGAAAGAAATTTTAAAGCATTTTTTAGATAAAATTTTTTCATGTATTATCTACAGCACAACTGTTATAGTGAATGCCTCGTCATTTAGGTAATATATGCTTTTGTTAAGAAAACTAACTCTTCAATGATCTCCAAGTGTGATTGTGACTTTACAGATTTAATCACTGAAAATGAGATGGCAGGCTGTTCAGTTAAAAAGGCGACGCGAAATAGCCCGAAAGGATAGGAATCTTTCTGTAGCGCATGCACATGAAAAAAGCTACGCATAGAAGAGAGGTTCATACAAATTCGTCACACTTAAGTCATAATGAAGCATACATATCCTCATCTAAAATGCAAAATAACATAACATCATTTTTCATAAATTTAGAGGCGAAAGAAAAATGTAAAAATAGAAACCACTCATATTGAAACAAAATTTCTAGTTTAGGTAAACTGGTTATAATACATTAGTTATCATACACACATATTGAGAAAAAAATTGAATTTTGGTTATAAAATGCTTATATGTATATGGGTTATTATATCTGACAACGATTTTCGAGTTTATTTTTGGTGATACGTTGTTTTGCATTTTAGGTGGCAATATATAAGTAGGGGAATAAGAAGACTACCAAAAAAATCTTTGAATATACTAACAACCTTATTGCCTAGTGGACTACAAAACAAGTCAGTTGGTAATGGATTAGAGTTCACTTTAAGCTTGTGCTGGTTACTGTTACTGAAACGGAAAGCTGCAGCAACAATTCTACGTGAAAATGTGGATAAAGCCGCTGCGTTTACATTTTTTGTAGCATTGCTCAAATTTTTTTACAGAAATGCAAAAATTAAACATGGAGAAATGGAAAACAATAAGTTTTTATCTTAAATCCAAGTAGAAAGATTAAACAGGGAAAAAAGTAAAACAATAGTTATGTATCTTAACTCCAAGTAGTCACTGCCTAACAGGAGGAGAGCGAAAATTGGCTGGCTAGTGAGAGTTAGCAGTTAAGAAAAAAACATATAACTAACTATGTCAAGTGATATAGGCAACTTTTCTCCTCTTTCTGACTTTGACAGTTCTAACTACTTATGTAGGAGTTGATAATTTTCGATAGTATACACAATTGTCTGTGGCAGGTAGAAAAAAAAAAAAATTAGCTAAAAAGCAAAACCAAAACCTCGAATATATTTTTTTTATACGAAAATATCACACATGCCATGAAATTGGTTTCATATATTTTTTGTTGCACATTCGAATTTTCCGGCTTCATTGCACCACGTCAAATTGCATATTAATGAGAAGTGCAATTAACGGAAATTCGCGTATATCGAATGTGTACAATAGCAACAAAAGCGCACAAATAGCATATCAATTACCGCAATTCGTGAGAACAATGCCAAATGAAAGACAAAAGAAAAACGCATGAATCATGTGGCAATGAAGAGAATATTTTATCAACGAAAACGGACAAATATTTACAAGCAAATACACAAATGTGTATGTGCATATGTATGTAAATATACGTATATATACATATATATAAGCTCAGTCTATGCTATATATAAAATATAGGAAGTACAAAAGCGGGTGCTTTAATGCAAATTTAATTGGAAACTAATTACAATAACACTCGTGTACAATTAATAAAATGTGGCGAATAATTTTTTGATTTATGTGCAATTGTAGAGCGACTATGCATGTGTGTATGTGCAATAGGCTTAAATTGGCATGTCAACTTTTGCAATTTGTGCAAGGATATATTCATAATCGCACTTCAAGTTTGAATGAACGAAAAGGTTTTGACAAATTTGATATTTCCGTTAATTGCTAAGCCGCTAAAAAGGCAATAAATTTTCAAACACGACTGCTGTCAAGCAGAAAAATTAATATGTAATTATGAAATTAGAAAACAATTTTACTTTGGTGCTATTATACATTTTACGTATGCATCTTGTATGATATAATATATATGAAAGAGTATTTTTTCTTGTTTTTGATCTGCCAGTTTGTATGGTAGCTATATGCTAAAACGATTCGATCGGAACAATTTCTTCAGAAAATATTACCATGCTTTACACAATAACTCATGCTGATTTTCGTGAAGATAGCTTTTCAAATAAAAAAGTTTTTCATATTAGCACTTCACTTCGATCGGTCAGTTTGTATGGCAGCTATATGATATAGTCGTCGGATCTCAGTATTATATGTGGATATTGTAGAGCTACTTTGGAAAATAGTCCATGTCAAATTTTGAGAAGATATCTTGCAATACGAAAAAGTTTACCATACACGGACTTGATATTAATGAAACAGCTTGCATTACAGCTATAGGATATAGTGGTCCGATCTGAACAATTTCTTCAGAAATTGTATCTATGCCTTAGAAAAAATTGCATGCCAAATTTCGTGAGGATATCTTTAACAATGAAAAAGTTTTTCATATGAGGACTTCATTTTGATCGGTCAGTTTGTATGGCAGCTATATGCTGTAATGGTTCGATCTAAGCAATTTCTTCAGAAAACGTAAAACTGCTTTGAAAAATAGACGACGTAAAATTTTGAGGGTATATCTTGTCAAATGAAAAAGTTTACCATACAAAGACTCGATATTAAATAATCAGCATGTATGGCAGCTATATCTTATAGTCGTCCGTTCAAAACAATTCTTTTGAGAATACAAAATTAAAAAATTTCGTAAATGTATTTTCTAAAATAAAAAAGTTTTCTATTCAAGCACAAGTATTTGATCGATCAGTTTGTATGACAGGTATATGTTATAGTGGCTCGAAATCGGCGATTCCGACAAACGAGCAGCTTCTTGGAGAGAAAAGTGTGTGTGCAAAATAGATCGATTCCTTCAGGGTGTTACACATTTCGTGAGAAACTTAAATAAACTGTGCAGAGCATAAATATAAGATATTTTTTTCTATTAATTAAATATGATTAACCAAACACACACATATATGTACATATAAAAAAAAAATACATAAAGGTTTTAACTTCAATGAAAATTATATATTATGTGATGTGGCTACCACATTTCACTTTATTGCATTCATGGAAAGCAATTTCACAGTAATAACATTAATTGAGTGTTTACCAGTGGAAGCCACTCATATCGTTAACAAGCGTAACCAACAAGGTAGTTTGTGTTATGGTAAACATATTGAAGTTATGCAAATGAGTGTAACTAGTACCTCAACTAAAATCAGAATTGCATATGCCATGATGAATCAGATATCCTTCAAATAAACAGTTATACGGTATCAGTTAATTAAACCTCGTAAGTTGCATAATATACACGTTAACGTGTTTTGCTTCATTTTCACATTACCATCTTGCACTAGCGCCCGGCAAAGCAACTACATGCATCATACAAATGCTTCGTTGCAGCAGAGAGGCACTATTAATGACCACTGAGAATCGTTACTCCCTGATAGGGGCGATAAATTTATGTAACTAACAACTCTTACAGGTGCATAGATTGCGCTTACGTGAGAGTTGAGGTAATAGTGATGAGTGAAATGTATGGATACTGTGAGGGGAGCGAAATGTTTCTAATATCGTTGAATAACATGCAACAATTCTATATGAATGTATTTAATTTGTGAGCTTTATTATTTGGAGTTCGAGGTTTTAGTTTTGTAGTTGGATTGAAAGACATATGAGTACCAAAGGAATTGAACGTCGTGGATATCTAAAAGAGTTTGCTACGCTCGAAAACATCGAACAATTTATTATTCTTGAATTAGGCTCACCGTCTCGTCATATCAATATCGACCAAGTACCATAACGAAAGAATTATTATAAACAGTGTGTGAAGTTGTTCCATTGTAATGAATTTAGTGTGCTGAAAAATCTTTTCCTTTGGGAAGCTAGTGAATCGCATGACGAATAGGAATGAACAGCATGCGACGAACTGATTCCAAAATGCTGAAAGACAAAAAAGTCTACCAAAAAAGTTGTGATGTGCATAGATAATTTGAAAAGCGAATATATTTATAGCCTTTAAGATATAATAAACTCCTCTCCAAGCAGTTTATGCTAAGGTGTTTTTGTAGAAATCATTCCTGCAGTCAACTGAGCTCAAGTTGCCGCGAGAATCGAGAGTGACCCTTGAACAGCTTTGTTCTGGATAGTGTAACAGGTTAAACTCTTACTTATCTAGAATCGACCCCGACATATTAACAAGTACCAGCATGCAACGAGACCACGAATGACTGTACATAACTACCTTTTCGTATGCCCAGCTTCTCACACCCCTATCCCTATGGTTCGACGCCGTTGAAACAGCACGTTTCCTGAGACCACTGTCGAATTATCTCGAAGACAATTTATCTGAACCCTACCATCCTAACGGGGACTAGATAACCGTTACAACAACAACAACATTATATAGCCKTGCGGGAACGTTTGGAAAAAAATCTCAGAAAGTCGGCTCTCTTTTAGGTCTTAGGATTGGTACCATAACGACATTCAGTGTGAATAAAGACGTAATTGTGGAAAAGTGCAGAAAACTGTAAGAATGATGAGCTTGCTAGAACAAATATGTCAGTCTGTGAAGAATGGATTCGGGTAAGTGCTGCGTTGGCTTCTTGTCTTCACTACCGGATGGTTGGGCTACAGAACAGCTAGTGTCATGTGTTCCTGACCAAGGTAATGAGGTCTTTGTCTTCAGCTAATTTCATCTTTCAGAACAAAGCTTAAAAGGCTCGAATTTCATACTTTACGACAAGTAGGCGAATTAGCAGAAGTAAAAGCAAAGCATGTAAGCAGATTCGTGAAAGGTTTCCGCCGCTTTTTTGGAAGCTGATATCCAACCACAGAAGTTTTTCATCTGGCTACTCGAAGTAGTGTACTTAGTCGTCTAAATGTGTTCCCTAGCCACCTAACCTAGAAGATTATTCCCAAGACTTATTTAAGGAACACATTGCAAAGGTCTTCGGAGTAAAGCTTTATAAAAAGCAGAGGTGCATTAGAAGGAAATGTCGGCACCATGAATCCAGGATGTAAAATTTTTACAAATTCAACAATTTTCTTCTGATCGCTCTCAAGTCACTAACGAATTGAAGTCAAACACGCTATATGCCCAAGGATGGACCAATTAACTAAATTATTTTAAAAAATTCCTAAAATTTTTCTAGTTTGAAACTAAAAATTTACTGTAAACTTATATCACTTACTTGTAATCTTCGGTTTCGTATGTATGGAGAGGGCAAGCCGAGTAACATTTATGTTCGTGCATAACCAAATGATGCTCACAGCTGGTGCAATAGTCAGGACGATCTTGGCACGAGGCGCAGTTAGCTTCGCATGGCACACATGTTTTGTTGTCATAATCTATGAAAAGGTAAAAATTTTCAAAATAAATTCCTTTTGATCAAAAATTTCTTCGAAATACGGAAAATTGTTATTTTTTTTTTTTTTTTGTTTATCGATATAGCAGAAAGCGGCTTTCTGGGTATGAATTAGGTGGATCAGAAGTCGAGTTCTTTCAAATAGCTAATAAAAAAAAAAATCCGGAAAGTACTAATTTTTTGAATGATATTGATTTTGAACAATTTCTCCAAAGTTTTACTTGTCTAATCCATATTAGAAAACTGCTAATAGATTTGAGGGTATCTTCCACTTACTTTCATAGTAACCATCCGGACAGACTTGCAGACACACAGCCAGATCGACGACATGCAGATGAGCTGGCGCACATGTCAGACAGCTATCCTGTCCAGCACCAGCGCACGTTTCGCAAGACTCATGACAAGGCCAGCAAACGCCGCCCTGATTGGGAAAGGAACGCGGTGGACAGCGGCTGACACAGGTGCTGTAAGACAAGCAGAAGGTATTATATTAAAATTTAACCAATATTTATATTCCACTCACTTGTCCAGCCGATAATGCTTGCAGGCAACGCATTGTGTCGGGCCACGGCCATAGCAACCCTGTGAATCACACTCGGGATCACAATCGTGCAAAACTAGCTTGTTATTCGAGTCAGCCATCACGTTCTGGCGCTGAGGTGTGGGTATATTGTGGCCATCCACCGTAGCGACCGCTTGTTCAGGATTCGAGCCAGCGCCGGTGAAGAGATTTTGGAAATTCAGATAACCAGCAAATTGATCGGCATTATAGTAGCCACCCTCGTTAGGTGGTTGACCCAAATCCGACTCGGTTGGATAGGTGTAAGGATTAATGCCGGCCGAAACGCGCATCTGTTGCTGCATCAGATCGCTCTTTAAACGCATAGGCTGCACAGCGGTGCCGTAAAAGATCAGTTGCCACTTGGAGAGTATGCCTGGCTGATTGACGTGTCGACGTCCGCCATTTATCACTTGCAGTGTCCAGCGTCCTTCGGCTTTTTCGCCCCAGAAGTGCACACTCAAGAAAGGCCAATCATCAAAGTTCGACTTGACAATGTCACGTGGTCGCTCGAACAGCAGCGTGCTGGTCGTACCCATTGGCGAAGTGAGCAGTATGCGTAGATTGCCACGCGGGAAGAAACGCAAAGTGATGCGACACTGTACATGCTCCAGATAGCGTACTTCATTGATCGTGCCCGCACAACCATTCACATCCATGTGCGTGGCCAGCGTATAGCCGTACGAACCCTCAATTTTACGATCTTCATTATTTTCACGCGACTTGCAAATATGCTGCGGCGGTACAGTTGTCCATTGCTCGGCCAAACTAACCATGGCGCCAGCATCCATCAGCCCATAACCGAACTTGTGACTGTACTTTCGCTTGACACCATTCAAAATCCAACCACTTTCCTTCTCCAACGGACTGGGACGTGAGGTATAGACTACGAGATATTGCATATCACGCCAAGTGAGATTCGGATTGGCTTCGAGTGCGAGTGCGCAGATGCCTGCAGCTAGTGGCGCAGAGGCGGAAGTGCCAGTGTGTTCGACAGTGCATATGTGATCGGGTCGCAGGCGTCCATCCATATCGACGGTGGCAACGCTTTTATCATGGCCTGGCGTGCCGGAGCTGTAAGTGGTGGCGAGTGTGGAAGAGCATTCCTCCAGGTACCAGGGTTTGTAACTGAACGATGATGGAGAAAGAGTAAAGATAAAGAGTGTTAAATTAGTGTTTACTAATAATGATGAAATATATATGAATTTATTTTCGGAAGCATCAAATATGGTATTAACTAGACTGAACCCACTTATTTATGTTAGAAGAAGTGTGCCTAACATTTGCAAGCATCGCTTCTTAACATATTGTAATTCGAAGTAGCATATTTAAATAACGCATCATTATTGCTCGGTCATTTGCTATTTCTGTCCCTCTAAACCTCGTTTTGGTGTGAAACATTATCCAAAATATTAACTGATGTAGTTTTTTCAAAAGATTCAGTCTTTAGCTCAGGACTCAGTATAACAAAGTATCGAATCCTATATCGTTTCCGAGGGTTGAAAGAGTTGAAGCTTACATCCGGCAGAATAGTATACCAGTCAAACTACCAAAGCATTTGTCTTGCCTTCCGAGAGCAATGTTCAATTAAGTAGCCAGGAGAGTCACTTTACTCATAACTCATAACTCTACACCGCAGCATACACGAGTTAGGTCTACAGAAAGGCGAATAGTCATACGCGAATGCGGAATGCCAGTAGTTTTCGAAAGTTGTGAACAGCAATGAAAATAAAATCGATTACTAATTTCAGGAGGATTACCAAGGCTAAGCCTAAAGTAATTCAGGAATAGGCGTTTGCTTACCAGGTGAGTAGTTGAGGCCTTCACATATAATTTTTAAAAACTAGGAAAAAGTCTTCCCTTTGTTGGTTATACTAAATGGATATGGTCTTAATTGATGTCCTGAGCTAGTTTAAAATCCTTTCAAGGCTTGTTTATGCCAAAGAAATAAAGAAAACCATTTATTTACAGTAAATTTACGTAGTCAATATTTAATTCAACCCCACGGTATGTAAAACACTTTCGCCTTCGCGCGGTGCATCGTGGATAACACTAAATGACCTGCGGCCCTTACTGCCTCTAGACTTATATGGACTTTTAATCTTTTCCCTGACACGGACTTTACTGAGATCTATTAGACAGATTGGTTTAAGCCTTTATCTGGTAGTCGATCTATTCGGTCACCTGAGTACACAGTGGTGACACCGGAAGGAAGAACTGATAGGTTCAAAACAAGGCTGTCTCCGTCCCATGACAATGACAGGTCACGCAGTAACTTCGTTTCCAGTCATCATTAAGTTAGTGTGGTAGATGAAAGTCGATAACCCCTTCTTTCCGCTGGTCTGGTAAAATAACTTTGAGAAAATAAAAGGTGACTTCTTTTCCGGGAGGTAAATGTCATTCTGAACGGGGACATTTAAAAACATAAATTAATATAATGTCTTTCATAAAGTCGAGCTAGAATGATATTTAGAAGCGACCATTGCGAAATTAGACAGTCGCTTCGATGAAAAACCTATCACCCAAGGTTTAAAAAAGAGTGAAGGTAGAAGCGTAGAAGCATGACTTATCGTCGAGAGGGGCGGTAAGTTAGTAGGAGTCGATAGAAATCTGTCGACAGAAACCAAAGGTAAGGCAAACTGCGAAGCGGAAATACCATTACTGTTAGAAGATCCCCTGCTGTATTGATGGAAAGCAAGAGGCTATCAGCGAACGCTAAGAGCCCCGAGAAGTAGCATGTATCACCACCTAAAAAATATCGTATAGGAGTATTTACGAGCTCACTCATAATGAAAGGCTATAAATCCATTCGGACGTATAACAGTAAAATTGTATGGAGGAAAAGTAAGTGGAAACATGCTGATAGTTCCAGTTTTTCAGGATTTGGAGCTGAAAAATCTCGGCAGTTATATCTTCAGCGAACCAGGTGACACAGCCGGAACTGAAATTAGATATCTCAAAAAATTTGAGATCTGCTCAAAGCACTTGGTCGATTTAAGAGGGTCTTCATAAACAATTTTATAGTATGTCTAGGTACCAAAACGGACCGCTATTATAAACTCTCAAAGGGAGATCCCTATTAGGATTGAATATTTTACCTAACCTATTCTCTCAGAATAATTATTTTTGAGTGGGGCTGAGAGCGGCAATATTAGTTAGAAATTTAAATTATATCGGACCAAAACTATCAAGTGCCCTGGATCAAAGCTCCAATTCCAAACTTTCTGTCGAAAATCTTAGTCCATATGTGAGATATACAATTGAAATTTGGTAAAAATCCTTTCCTGATAATAGTTTCTCTTAATATAAAGATTTTCGAGCCTCCAGGCGACTTTATATAGACCAATAATTTGTTTAATTTAATAAAATTGAATGAGCGTGTTTTTCAAATAACAAATAATTAAAATCGGGTGAAAACTCGCCGTGGACTCCATTTAACTAGCAAGCATTACGTACTTGAAGCTACTATCCCGGCTTTAGCTCTTGCAAGTTGCAAAAGTATGAAATAATTGGTTATACCCGTTCTCAGCCCTTCACTACATGTTTATTTTACAGCCGTTATGTGCAATTAAGGCGGAAGTGAAAAAATATACCGTTAAGCTCTTAATTGCCAATTAACAAGCACGCCTACAAAAATATCGCAATATGAGTTTATCGCACTTACTTTTACGCAATTTTAGCTATATTATACAATATCATTTCATATTATGTAATATATTTATTATTATTAATGATATGGTTGCGGTTACAAACACACAGACATACACGCACACACTTGTGCTTGTTGCAATTTTCATTTTAAAATGCCATAAAGCCTCTCATTAATTGCCAATTAAAAATGAAGCTAACACAGTGATGTAAGCTACATGCTTAAATGCGCCTAAAAGTAGGCCAGCACACACACATAGGCACACTAATTTAGTGTCGCTGCGGACTGGCAGCGCTTAAGCGAAAATTTCAACCTCAAAACCAATCATTTTAAATGAGTACAAATGTGAAATAAGCGCAAATATTGAATAAATATGCAAATTGGTTTCATTAAAAAAAGTGAAATAATAACGTGGAGGTAAATGAATGATATTAGCAATAGTTATGCGCCACCTCAGCGCGCTTGAGTGGAAATTTCAAACTTCCATTTAAATCATTTGGTGCAAAATTTCCTGCGCAAAATACGCAAATACTTTTGAACAATTTCCATAAATTGCAAGTGTGCGTTAAAAAAGTTTGAATATATATATWTTTTGATACATATAAACAGTTAATTTGCACTGCTTTGTTCGTTTTTTGGTTTCGAAATTTCACTCTTCTAACCACCCACAATTGGGCGCTGCAAATAGCAATTTTCATTTTGGCCATAATTGATTTTAGTTGCATATATGGTTGATTGCTCGAAAGCAACAACAACTTCAATGCCAATAACAACATTATTCGCATATTTTTAGTCGAAAATAAATAAATTGTTTAATTGTAAAGTGTGGCGTTTTAATATTTTACTATTTACTGCGGTTCAAGCACCACATATTGCCCACAAATAAATCCATACAGTTGTATATATGTACTTAAAGTTGCGGTAAACATACATGCGACGAGTGATGATTGTAATCGGTCATGCCAATAATTCCAATATTCTGGTTTGTATTTATGCAGTTTTACAACGAAATGAAAATTAAACAGTCTTTGTCACAATTTTATGTAATAAACATTTTGTGATCAACAAGAGAGAGTAGAAAGAAAAAAATGCACATTACATGCATTTAAAGAAAATTGCTTTTTTTTAATATTTTTCGTACCAAAAATTGAAGTTTGGTAGAATTGGAAAGTATGCAAGCATCAGAAATGAAATTCTGAAATTAGCTCCCAGTATCCCTCATTGTTTGTCTCAATTAAACTYTCAATCTCAATCTCAATCATAATCACAACCACAATATCATTCTTATTATCAACGTCAATCTTAATCTCAATCCCAATCTCCGTCGCAATTCGAATCTCAATCCAAATCACAATCTCAATATCAATTTCAATCTCAATGTCAATGACAATATCTATATCAATCTCATTCTAAATCTCAATCTCAACCTCAATCTTAATTTGAAGTTTAGTCTCAAATTCAATCATAATATCAATTTGAATCTCAATCTTAAGTTCAATCTAATTCTCAATCTCAATTTCAATCCCCATTTCAATTTCTATCTCAACCTTAATCTCAATCTTAATCTTAATTTAAATATCAACATCAAACTCTAAATCAACTTCAAACTCAATCTCAAACTCGATCTCAATCTCAATTCCAATTTCAATGTACATCTCAATTTCAGTTTCTATCTCTATCTCAATTGAAGTCTCAGTCTCAATCTTAATCTCAATCTCAACCTCAATCTTAATTTCCATCTCAATATCAATTTTAATCTCAATCTCGATCTCATCTCAGCCTCAATCTTCATCTTAATCTCAATTTCAACCTTAATCTCAATCACAATATTAATCTCAATCTCAATTACAATACTAATCTCAATCTCAATCCCAATCTCAATATCATTCTAAAGCTCAATGTCAATTTCAATTTCAATTTTAATCTCAACCTCATCCTCAATCTCAGTGTCAATGTCAATCTCAACTAAAATCTCAGTTTCAATCTCTATCTCAATTGAAGTCTCAGTCTCAATTTTCATCTCAATCTCAACCTCAATCTTAATTTCCATCTCAATCAATTTTATTCTCAATCTCTATAATTCCAAACCCATTATTAATCTGAATCTCGATTTCAATCGCTATCTCCTGCTTTGTTTCTGTCTCCACATTCGTCAATTTTTGCAGTCTCCTCACTTTTATGGTACTATCACCGATAACTCGCTTATTTACATGTTGACCTTTTAATATTCACCAACTTGCAGTTAACTCACAAGCTCCGTAGTATTCTCAACACATCACCCTCATATATAAATACTAATTTTAACAAACTTACCCGCCTTGTGTTGCACTCGAAATGGACAGTGTGAAAATGGAATTCGTATAGCCATCACAATTGCACGAATCCGTGTAGCGACCACCATTGCCCGACGCCCAAACGAATATGGAACCTTTGCCTTGTCGCCCACTGGTGACGCCATAGATGAAAGCGCGCCGCGCCAACGGCCCAGGTCCGTCAACAGTTGAGCCGTCGTCCTCGGGACCCCAAGAGGCGCTGTAGATGTCAATATGTGATGGATTTAAACTCAATGCCTGCGCCTCGACCACATCATTCACTTTGCCATCCAACATGCGGACGCCTGCAAAAGTGAGAGAGCAAAATGAAATCAAATAAAATTGTAAATGCCAACGGAAGGGACGTGGATTTATAAAGAAGATATGGGCAAATAGATGGTGGTGGAAGTTGAGTTAAATGACACGGTTACATAAATAATATTCGCTCGGTCAGGCAAGTAACTAATGCATTTTAGTGTTGAAATGGACCAACGCTAAAGTGTTCACATGGACTCTATTTTAGGTCAAAACTAATGTAGTTTGCCTATAGATGCATCTAACACCTTTAGTTTAATTTCGGCGCTAATAGATGACATTGCGGCAATAACATAATGGTTTTGACTGAGCACTGATATTTCATCAATATAATCAGCTTCCATGACAGAAATCAGTTTTGCTATATAAAAAGTACTTGATTTACTTACCGCCAATACTCGAATTATATGCCACGCCTACACCGCAATAGTTGTTAAATGCAACCGCCGCCACTTCACCTGCACATCTGGTGCCGTGTTTGTTGTCACCGTTATCTTGTGGTGTGGGATCCGAATCGTTACCGTTAATATCGAAAGATGCATCAGGGTCCTGAAAATATAAAAAAGGTTCTAGTTTAGATTCGTTTACATATTTTAGTTCACATTTCATATCAATATTGTATATAATGCAATACTGTACCACGAATGCTTAAGATTATATTTAGACTAGACTTTCTGCCTTTTAGATGGTGTGTGTAGTTCAAAAGGTAAATATAGCTGTACTTCACAAAATCCTTAGAGAGTGCATGACAAATAAAGTAAACAGTTAATAATAGGTCCGATTTAAGCCAAGCTATGCTCCATAGCTTACTGCTACTCTGGAAATTGAGTGATCAACAAGATCCCTATAGGCAAAAAAGTGATACGGCGACTTTTTACCACTAAAATCATATATTGTAAACCAGATCAGCTGGTAATAACTTGGTGCCAGATAACGACTGTAAAGTGTATTCAGGGGAATTTCTCAACTCAGCCCTCTGAGATACTGACGAGTCTCTATGGATGAGTGTGGCTTATCTATAGTAATGATGGAATACATTTTTTCCAAAATTGGCCAAAGCGGTTCCAACTGTTGACAGTAAAGATCCGAATTAATAGTTCGGTCGTAAGGCAATAGCTCATACGTAGAAGATGACTCCTTGCCAAGCTCACTCAACACATCGTTATTTTTGGCCTCTTCACTGAGATTTGATCATGATCTTTCTCGTTTGAACTTGTTGGAAGTGATCTGCTTTTCATCACTAAAAACCATCCGCATCAACTTTTTAATTTTTTATTATTGAGCTACTCCCAAATGGAAATTCGTATGATCAGGTTTTCTTGCGTTAATTCATGTAGGACTCAAACGGGAAAGTCGTTTTTGAATCACTAAATCTAAGTATGGGGTTGTACAATAAGAGTGATACGATTTCTTTTCAAAAAGAAGCACATTAATTGTTAAGGAAATTCAAATGTTTTTTTTTTTTTTTATTTAGTGTGAGCATAATCAATACAATTAAGTTCTGAATATAACGTCACTTAAATGACCCACACGACTTTTTTGCAGAACCGAATCCGATGAACCAAATTTTCGAGTACTTTTTCCACTAAATAAAGTCGAATGTCATGAAAAGCAAGTTAGTATTGACTTCTAAGGATTGAAGAGAGTCTGGATTATTGCTAAAGACCAATGACTTCAAATGACCCAACAAGAAATAGTCTAATGGTGTTAAATCAAAAAATTTTAGAGGCCGTTCAATGTCACAATTTCTTGAAGCAATCGAATTTTCAAACATTTCTCGCAATAATGCGATTGTTGCACGGGCTGTGTGGCACGTAGTTCCGGCTTGTTGGAACCAGTTGTTTTCCAGATCAACTTCTTTCAGTTGCGGTCATAAAAAGTTGGTTATCATCGATTTATACCGCTCTCCATTGATAGTAACAGTGTCACCGGCTTTATTTTGAAAGAAATGCGGACCGATGCTGCCACCAGATCAAAAACCAAACTGTCAATTTAGGAGGTTGTAATGTTTGTACATAAATAATTTGTGGATTCTCTTCGCACCAGAATAGTTTTGTTTATTTACCGTATCAGTCAGATAAAAGAGAGCCTCCTTGGAGAAGATTATTATGTTACATTGCTAGATATTGGAGAACGATTATTTCGATAATAAAATTTAAATGTCGCTATCTCCGTACGTTGTAACAGTTGCCTTTTGAACCTCCTGATTAGCTATGCAAGTAAGGAGGCAATGCAAGGGTTGACAAAATTTTTTTTTCGATCTCATGATCAGAGCCAGTTTCCGGCACAAATCAGGAGTTCGGCTCCGCTTAACCTGTACGGCAAAAAAATTATGGCGACATGCATTGAACGTACTTGAAGACCTGCCAGAGCTCTAGCGATACGAAGGTGAGAACAGTATAAACCTGACAATCATTTCGGTAAGAAGACACTCTTCATTATTAGCCCTTTGTCAAAAATAATACGTTCCGGGTTTCCAGTATTCCATAAAAAGTATCTTACGATTCTGATGGGCACTTGCCTAGCGTTTTCGTCGAGGTCTGTGCACTTTTGGTGCTATTCGCTTTATTGTTTTTGCGTAGCTTTTTTGCCTCCCTTGGTGCAACCGTGGTGGGATGGGGTTGACATCTTCGGCATCTTTTCGCCTCTTCGTCGCAGTATCATTGGACGCGTAGCCCTGCTCTAATGTAACTCCTGGTCCACAACTAACATACTTAGCATAGGCCGTCCAGTATCCACCAGCTGTGTCCCTGGTAGTAGTCTGACTTTGGAAATCCTGTCATGCCTATTGGAAAACCCGATTTTATTTGTTTATCTACGTGCTGATTTAGATTGTCTCATTTAAGAAAATATATGCATAAAATCGATGATAATTAAGCTCTTTAATATCTTGTTAAGAATAAATATATATATAACTTTGAAGCTTCAGAACCCATAGAAATGATTTTATGGGAAGAAAGGATTGCAGATGTTTGTGAATATGTTACTAAATCCCTTTCGAGTGGATCTTTTTATAAACTTACGAAAGTTAACTCTATACAATCTAGCGTTATTGTAATATCTCTGGCTCAAACAACTTTATCTGACATTTTATTTATATGTACTAATAATCATTAAACGTATTTACTAGTTAAATAGAAACCTTTGGCAATCAGTTATGACTTACGAGAGTTATGTTGTCACGAAAAAGTACGCGTATGAATTTTTAGAGATTCTTTATTCCGCGGTACTTTGGGAAAGGCATGTTAGCCGCGAGTAGTTACTCCTGCCTGCCTTAAATGCAGCAATAATACGTGCCTTTTAAGTTGAGACGTATCTGAAACCTTTCACATTTCTGTTTCAAAAATAATTTGAAAGAAACTTATTGTAAGTTGTTATAAAGAAAAGGTTTTATACCTTTTTTTAACCAAGCGAGCATCTATATATTCAGAACGCTGTCTATACGCTGCCTAGACAGATAACAACACGCGTATGAGTGACTATGAAAAGGCAAACAAAAATAAAATGGAATTGATACTAGCACTCACACATGACACACACAACCTCTGAACTATAATCGATTGTTTGGGTTTTAAAATAAAAAGCTCCGGGAGGATGCCGATCTAAGTGTCAGGCGTGGTGGATGTGTGTAGAGCTGGCGTGGGCACCCACACCTCCTCATTATTTGTGCTCAGCTGTAAATATGTTTTTAACGTTGGCGCTAAAATTTATTTACGAAATCATTTGGGAAATCAACGAAATGAATTTCCTCGCCGCTTTCAATACAGCGCAATGCCATTTGTTTCAACGGCAACCTGAGTATGTTTGTGTGTGTGTGTGTGGGTGGCTGTGTTTACTGTTACCTTTCTGTGCGCCATTTCATAATATTTACTATTTTGAGGAATTTTTTTGCCATGCTCCGCCATATTTCCTTTGTCATTTTTGTTATTCCAGATAGGAATTTTGTGCGCGCGCATGACTATTACGCTGCGCTTTTAACGTTTTATATATACGAGTACATACAGGTGTAGTGTTTGAGTGTATGGGTGTTTGCCGTGAAACGTATATTACGGTTATTGCCGCTGGCGGTTTGGCAATAATTTTGAAAACAATCAACTCTTGAATTGTGTGGGTCATTTATATTGTGGCAGTAAGCAAAGGTGAGGCTTATGTTAAAAAAAAAAAAAAGATGAAAAAAAGGATGGAAAGGAAGAGCAGCAGCAACTAAAATTTAATCATGAGAGTGTGTTGGTGTAGTGGCAAAATGGCGCAGAGGTGCAGAGCACAGCTGCAACACTTTGCAATCCCACACTTAATCATCTTTACATTTCGCTCTTTAAATGATTGCTTTTTATAATGATTTCAGACACTTTGGGATTTGCGAATTTTACTTTTCTATTTTGTTGAAACAATAGACGATTTCAGTTGTTGTGAAATTACAATTTCAATTTTATGAAAATAGTTAATGAATTGAACATGGAATGTGTTTTGAAATTTCTCTACTGCAAGGGAAACCTATTTTTATGTTTGTTACATTGCTTTTACATAAATAAAACACACAATGAGTATGCCACCTCAGAGAGAAGAGCAGAGTTGTATATTGTAGTAAGTTCGGTTCAAAGACTCTTTATATGAGGAAAGCTATTAACAGAAAATCAGCAATATGATTCATATTTCATATTACACTGAACTCTCCTGAGCTTATCAGCTGTCGCAGAAGAATTGGGAACAGTAAGAAAGAATCGCTAAGATGTACAGCAAGTAGCTCAATCAGCAACATTTGAAGTAGTATAATGTCACTGTGACACAACTTGACTCCCTTAAATCGAAAATTATATTCAAAATTAAGTCGAAACGAAGAGCGTTGTACGATTTCGCAAGCAAATAGACTTATCCATATCTACATATGCTTATGTAAATATTATTTTCTGCTTCGGTGTTATTAATATATATAATCTCAGTAAGACGACATCATATCAAATAATTTATGCTTGTCTTTCTACAGTACATAAAGTGCATTCGGCGATTTTTACGATGAGTGAAATTATTTAACAAAGAAGTTTTGTTTACGGAATTAAATTTTTGTTGCTGAAACTTTCAGAATGTTGAAAAAGACATTCGGTGATAATTGTTTGCTGTGAGCAAAAGAGGGCCGAGAGGCCGAGTTGACTACGTACCGCGTCTAGGACGATCATCAAAATCAACTGATGATCAACACGTCAGTAAAATATATGAATTTGTGTTTGAGATCTGATGACTAATAGTCAGAGTCCTTACCTATATCAGTGCAAACCATGTTCAAAGATTGTTTGAAACTAAGAAATGTGAAAACACGATTGGTTCCAAAATCACAAAATTTTTTCCTAAAAACAGCGTCTCGATAACGTCTATGAAACAATGATTTCGGAGTACCATGATGTCATATACTGTGCCAAGTAAGCAGGACTTAAAAAAAATCAGAACCAATGGTTTTTTCGGCAAAATCAATATATTTTATTCAAAAAATAGTCCATAAGTCTCCGTCTGCGTCAATACAGCTTTTTGCACCGTCCAGAAGCATGTTGATCGGCCTCGTTGGCCATTATGGCCGCCAGTATGCCGGTGCAAGCCTTTTGAATGGCCTTTCCTTTAATGGGCAAACGCATTTTTCCAAAATTCAAGAAGTTGAACGGTGCGATATCAGGTGAATGGTTAATGGTGAAAATGTGATTTTTGGTCAGATCCCATCGAATGTTGAAATCTGAGCAATTTTTGGTCGTCAGTCAATTTGTACGCAACAAACCGTGTACACAGCCTTCGTAAGCGATATATCGATATTTCGGAGATGATCAATTCCATTTCCATGAATTTCAGTCATGATTTCGGCCGGATTTTGATTGGCCCATTTGCCCATTGTAGCGGCACGTTTCTGCCGAGTTGACAGTCCTTGGCCGGATAAAAATCCGTTCCGGTTACGTAGACCCGACTGTCGTGGGAACGTTGAAACCACTCGTGCACTCTGCTACGGGATAGGCAAACATCGCCATAAACGTGTTTCATCAAAATTTAATACTGTCTCTTTGTTCGAAGCTCATTTTCGCACCGACAACACAAACTTACGGACACTTAAAGCGCAATAACTTCACTTGTAATCAATGAAATGTCATGTTATCCCACTAAAGAAAGCTGATTATAATGCATCAGTCGACATATAGATGGTAGACGAAGTAAAAATAGAAAATGAGTAAAGCAAAAAAAAAAAAAAAAATGTGTTTGAGAAACTAGCATAATTTTGCATATTTTCAATCACACTTCTAATATTTACTATTTTCAATCACACTTCTAATATTTACTATTTGAAAATCACAGCAGAGTTGACACACTGGTATCAACGCTCATTCTCATTCATAAGCAGCTCTTTAATTCAACCCCTTCTCTGGGTAAAAGTAAAAATTACATTTAAGCGACCAGCAACAATGCAATTTGTATATTTCCAAAAATGTCAAAAGAAAAATAAAAATAAACAACAACTTCTCCTACAAATAATTTGGGCGCATGAAAGTACCATTTATACACTCGATGTGATTTTCAAATATTTTCATTCAGATTGAATTACTTTTCAATCACATTTTTTCGAATTTATGCCTTGTGCCCTTTTTGTATTGCCTATTTTTCTGCCTTTGTGACACCATTATTCGATTTGCAGTTAAATATTATTATACGCTATTATTCATAATCGAGCCGCAGATAAACGAAAGCAACCAAACGGCCGACGTAATCCGATAGTACCAAAAATATTTTCACTAAGGTCGCCGATAAACGAAAGCGATGTGATTAGAGGACTGACTGTAGGGCTGATAATACAAGAGAAAGAGGGAGGGAGAAAGAATGACAAAGAAAGAGAGAGGAAAATTGGAGAGGTAGTTGAAAAACGGACAGATAAGTGTACAGGGTTGGCAAATGAGCTGATGAAATGCTTGAAAATCACGTGATTTGTTTGCAAAAGTCTACATTTTTAAATAGAAAGCAGTGCAAGAGCCACAGTAGAGGAAGACTAGAAGTTGCGACGGCACAGCAGTAGCATCAAAACAAAGTGTAATGCAAAGCAGATGATGCGAGACGCTGCTTTGTACTTTCATATATATGACTGTGAATGCGTGTGTGTATGCTGTATTTATGTGATTTTGCTTTGAACGCCTAGAAGTAGGCTGGTTTGTTGGTTTTCTGGCTGATCCTTTAGATATCTTGCTTACACACAATATTCTTACAAGGCTGTTTTAAATGAGGGCAAAGCAGGGAAAACACCGTTAAATAAATAAAATAAAAATGAAAAGCCTGCAAGCAGAGAAGACTAGACTGGCTACAATACCGCAATTCTGCAAATGACATTTGAGAATATGCCAAACAAAATGATGAAGACGGTGCTGATGACTGCGGTCAACGGTGTGCAATGTAAACTGAAGCAAAAATGGTGTGTTGGGGCGTTTAAGAAGAGGCAGGCACAAATATATTGCTACTGCAGATAATGTGGTTGATTCGAGTATTTAATTTTTTTGTCTATTTGGGCGAGAAGCTTGCCGGTTGTTAGTAAATAATTTGAAAGGGGATAATGGAGACTGTTTTTGTTTTCATGAACAGTGGATATGCTTAGCAACAAAACGATTACTGTGGAAATGTAATTGAGAAACCTCAAAAAAGCGATTAATACTGAACTTTTGTGGCTTAAGTTTGAAGATTTTTTTCAATTAAAAATTTATGTAAGCATAGGTAAATTAAAAATTAAGTCTTAGAGCTACGAGTATATCACTGCTTACTGGTCTATGGTCAAAAAGGTGACTGTTTTGAATAAAATAGAGCAAATAAAAAAAAAATAAAATAAAAAAAGGACAGAAAAATTTTATTTAAACTTTGTATTGAGTTAAAACACTTTTAAGCAGTTTTTGTGCCACATTTCCATTAAATTATTGTAAATGGGATTTACTGAAAAAATGTTTATAAAAAAATGTTTACTGTACAGTGGATTTTTAAGGGCTTAAGTGGGTTTAAAATTTAAAAAAAATTTATTTTTTTGGTTTTATTAAACAGTATGTTGAAAATATTCTCCCAAGATCGATCTGAATAAAATTCTAAGCGATATACCTTACGAAAGTCCCACCCAGCAGACCTCGTCCGTGAAGCGCAAGGTAAGTAAATGCGTTTTTCTCAAATCCCATTTTTGAAGTCGATGGATGCGATTTCTCAAAAAGTTACGAACCGATTTAGTTCGAATTGTGTGCACATCTTTTAAACAATACTTACTAGTTAGTTATTGAACGAAAGATTTTTTTCTTTTATTATTTTATAATTTTAGCAAAATATGAGATTTTTTGTTCAAAGTCTGAGAAAAAATTAAAGTTTTAAGTTTTTGTTCCTTCGTTCAAACACGAGATCTATATTTTTTTGGTTTTTTAATTTCATATGAACCAATAATAAGTTATGCTGTCCATGGCCAGAGCACTCTTTTGTGAGATATCCAATGAGATGAGGTCTCAACCACTTAATTTCCAACATTGCTATATCAATATTTTCAAGAAACATTGGTCAAATATGTACCTTTGATATGATTTATTATATTTTGAAATATGTTATTGTTTATATTAAAATAAAAAATCGTAAAAATGTTTTTTTTTGTACCTTTGAAACCCACCTAACCGCTTAAGAAGGTTAGAAGGACTTACAATTATGAAAAATGTATCATTAAGAAAATTGTAGATATCATAAAATTTTTCGAATGTAATTAATTTTATAAATTCCTTCGAAGTATAATTTACAAGGTCTTGAAGGAAGGTTTTTTATATTTTTTCAATTAAAACTATTTCAAAAAACAAATATTTATCAAAATTTGTATTTTTTAAGATTTTTTTTCGTTTTTTTTTTTACGTTTTCTTAAAAAAAAATATTATCTTTTCACTGCAGATCATCGTGCAAGAAGTTCTGCTGTCAGACTTTTGCCAAGGGTTCTCTTTGGAAAGAGAAAGTCGAAAAAGACTTTTCGTATTTTGTCAATAGATGTTGTTGCAGTCATATATCTTCAGTGCTACCAAACACATTGTGTCATAAAAATACTGCTGGATAGGTGAGATTCTAAGCCTTATTCATMCAAAAAAACTAAATTCGGGGATGTTGAAAAAAAGTTACAGCTGTTCAAAAATGAAACAATTCGCTATATTTTGAAATTCCTGTATAAAAAAGGGAAGAATGCCACGCAAGCCACCACTGAAGTTTCTGAAATTTACGAAGATGATACTGTATCAGTTCATGTAGCACAACACGATCCGATTTCCACTGATGGAGTAATGTATCTAGCGGAAAAATAACAAAAAGTGATCTACCAAAAGATACGAAAAGATTTGTTCCATTACCCAATATTTAATTTTTATGTAAAAAGAAAATTATTGAAGAAATTCAGTGTTTCGCTCAAAGGAAACCCAAGTAAATTCATTAAATCTGCAGAATCGCAACTATATTTATCCCATAATGGGTGGGCCGCCGTAAACTAACTCCTACATGGATTTGTGGACATTTGAGCATTACATTATATTACAATTGCGCCGAAATGTAGGCAATGTTTTATGCCTTTACGTTTTTAACGGAGAAAAAGATCTTTACTGAAACACATTATTACAATACAAGAAATGGTTAATAAAACAACATAATGTCAAGTCAGAAAAAATTATATTAAGATTGAAAAATAATGTACTGAAAGCACTAATTGGAAGTAATATATGTACTTTATAATATATATCTTAATCAAACCAATCCAACTTTCGACTTTTTATCTGCAGTTGTACCATATCAAAAGTCGTTCGAAAGCTTTCGAATCTAGTATTTAGTAAGCCAAATATAAATTTTTTTAAAGTCACAATTAAAAGAATAAAAAAGGATCTGAAAATTTTAATGTCATTTTATTATCGATTTTTAGAGACTTTCAGTAGTCAAGACTTTGCATAGTTGTCGGTCAAGTTGCCTAATGCTTTCCTACATTAGGAAATTAATAAACAGTATGGAAAATATTCCTTACATCTTTCCTTCATTAAAATCAATATGGAAAATATATTCTTTATAATTGACAATTTAACAATACTAAACAATATATACATATATTTCTCTTTACATATAAAACTTTGGTAGTGGAATACTACAAACAGTCTTCAAATAAAACCAAAGGAGGTCACTAAGCAATGAAAAGTAAATATTTGTTTGATAAGAATAAGCCGAATGCTACATGTAAATGCTGCAACTTTGACCATTTCTATGCAAATTTGCAAATATGAGCAGCGTTAGGCCGAGCGATAAACAGTTTGTATGGCCAAAAGCAAAAACAAATAAATAAGTAGAAGAATTATAAAGAAATTTGAGCAACCAAAGCGATTATATCGCCAACGAGACAGACTAGCAAGCAAATAAATAGGCGATTATGCGAAACAAAGTGCGACGATTATGCGGCAGAGGAGGGCTACATGACCTCCCATGCATTCCCAGGGCACGCAAGTCGCATTTAACATCAAGTAGACATGCAAGTTTAGAATGAGTAGCGTCAGCAGAAAAGTGAGATTTCAGCTGCGTGTAAACAAAATACGAAAGTAGTTAAGCTTTAAAAGGCATTAATTGCAAAAGTTGCGCATACGCCCTGTGGCGCTTGTGGCCGATGCAAGCCTATGCGCGTCACAACCACTTGCCGACGCCACTCCAGCGCAAACAAATCTGTTTTTGATTTAGATTCAAAGCGAATTAAGTTGTTAGACTTTTTCAATTATTGTCTGCCATTACAAGTGTGTGGCAAAAGTTTTCGGCTGGCCTTTGTAAATGCACGAAAGACTTAAAGTTAAAGCTGAAAACATAATTTCACAACGCATTGTGTATTCACATTGGATACAGTTGTAGAGAATTATAAACATACTACATTGTAAATATAAATGTGTAAGTAAATATCTATAATTGTGTAAGTACTTACGTAATTTTGTGCAAGGTCAGGATGATTCGTTTGTATGCCGTCGTCGAGTATGGAAACAACAACGCCTTTGCCGGTGTAGCCTTTTTGCCAGGCGGGCCCGATATTCATATCGAGACCATCTTTGGCGCCACTATTCTGTGGTGTGTGGTGATTGATGTTGTTTGTTAGTTGTTTTTGTTTTTTTTCGTTGTTGTTGTGCCGTCATTTGAATTGAAGTTTTCGTTTGCAAATAGCGATATATGCGGGCCATATGTAAATCAAATGTCGACATGTATAAAAGAGAGAGGGAGAGAGATAATAAGAAATGGAAATATATTTTAGCGTAACGTTATAGGAAATAAAATTTTTATATTTGACATGTTGTTATGTAATATTCACTTTTAATATTATTTTTGTAAAGTAATAAAGGAAGGTAACGCATTTAGCGAGGGTTTGTGGTACAATTTAGTATAAGCATACTTTTTTTATTTTACAATATTAGTATTTTATTTGAAAATAACAACTGTTTACCTGAATACCTAATTAATATGATTTATATGGGATTTTGTTCTTAAAATAAATTACTTAAAAGCTATCAGATACTATTAAAATACATTTAGCAGTAGTTAAGGTTAAGAATAAATATAAATTATTTTTTCACGAATGAAAAACGCATTCTAACTCTTTTATAATTTATTTTCTAGAACTTTGTGTTCCTCAAGTTTTTAAAATCTCACTTTTTTGAATAAAAATTATTTTGTTTTTAACCCTTAATTTTTTTTTTTTTGTGTTTTTTATAAACAGCGCGAGATGAGCAGACGGAATCAACGCTTTAGAAAAAAATTCTTGGTGCGGAGCAGGAAGCTGCTGTACCAGACTAAAAGGAATAACAATAAATAGAAATCATGTCAGGAGCAGCACAAGGTTCCATTTTAGATAATAAATAATAATAATAAGGTTTCTCCTCAACTTTTAAATTAAATTAAAATAAAATAAAATAAAGTAAAATAAAATAAAATCAAAATAAATAAAATTAAAATTAGAAACTGTCTCTTATACACATCTAGATGTGTATAAGAGACAGTGATGTTTGTAAAGCGTTCCACGCTAATTCAATAAATAAAATAAAAATTAAATAAAATCAAAATAAATAAAACTAAATTAAATTAATTCCATTTTTTAAACGATGTATTAATAAAACTTGCATTAAGTTTACTATTAAAACCTTTTCAAACATATTCAATAGTATTATCCATAAAGCTGTAGATTACTGCATTCTTAATAGTTGCTGAAAAAGCATGTAGTTATAAAATCAGCGAACATTTTTCGACATGAATTATTCAACGCAATCAAAGCTTGTTGAATTCCTTTTCAATCGCCCGCAGCAACTTAACTCGACAATCATAAATGCATTCATGCTTCGTCCTTCGCGTATATGTTGCTTGTCCAAAAAATATGAAGGCAGAAAATCGCGCAAAACGCCACCTTAATGGCAGTGCCATATACTTTTTGCACGAACTGTCATGCACATTCTAATAAACGAGTATAAATAATTTTTGTGTATTCGCTTTTAGCGCTTTCGTCTTTTGTGCTTACTTTCGCGCTTGCAACTTGCTACTGGTCTTCGGCGTCTACTTATTTGTGCGACTTAAGCATATAAATCTTGGAGCAGCGTAATGCCTGCGGGTGAACTTGCCATTTGCTATGGGTAACCGCACTACTGAAAGTAGCGAGCTTCTTCTTTTCTACGTTTTTCTACTATTTGCAGCACTTTCTCACAGTTTTGCACACTTTTTCTATCGGTTAAAACTTTGCAAGCGCCTGACGGCAAGGATAATATGACAAGATCCTCACAACAAAGCGCCGCTCTTTCTTTGCGCCTCGGCAGCACCATTGTGAATTTGCTGGCTCTGCTTGGTGGACTTGTTTGCTTGCCAGCTAGCTACCTTTGGTTGGCTTTCTTCTTTGTCTGCGCTCGCTTTTGTCACTTGCAACGTGTGCACTTGGTGCATGTATTCTTGTTGTTGTGCCTGCTGCTGTTGCAGCATTGTGGGCATTGTCAAGTTGGTTTACCTTCTTGGTGTAAAACTACAACTTAGCCACGCGTATCAGCGTCGCGCCCTGCTCGGGAGGGTGCGAGGAGATTGCATTTACTGGCAATCTTTATTTATATTTCGTTATTTACCTTTTCTTGGTCCTCAACTGAAGCCTCTGATTTATTTCTTACTCTTTGTGGATTTTCTTTTTCATCGCTTTGTGTGTGTGTGTGTGTCGATTGTGTGAGTGAAATGTTGTTGGTTTAGCTTTGTTTGGCTGTTGGTTTAGTGGCATTGTCAAATCGAAAATCCAATAAATCTGATGAATTCGAGAGGACTTTCCAAGGCTTTAGTTGGCTTTGAGGTGACGAGAGGGTGAGCAAGAACTACGTGAGCAACGAGTTGGAGATATTGAGGTAAGTTATTTTTATTGTTGCAGCATGACTGGGTAGTTTGCAATTAAAAATAAACTAAATTAAAATAAAATTAAATAAAATAAAATAAAATAAAATAAAATTAAATTAAATTAAATATAATAAAATAAAATTGAACTAAATTAAATAATTTAATTACGTAATTTACGTCACCTGATATAGAATATTATCAAAATAATGGGTATATACTACCAAGATAACGTACTTCAAGAACCAAACCGCCAATTAAGCTTCCAATAATTTATAAATAGGGATCATGTTATTAGGGGTTTACTGTACTTAAATAACGGTTAAGATTAACTGTGCTTAACTAACGAAAAAAATAAAACAATAAATCAAAACCAAAATATGAGATAATTATAATTTACTAAATGAAGCGCCAAGTTTTATGCAACGTATTTGGTACAACTATTGCAGTTTATATACATTGAAATCCAGATTGTTGCCTACATTTAGAAAATCTTAAATAATTAAAAAAATTTTGCATAATTCCAACACACAAGTGACACTTTCCAGGTCTTACACCATACTTACACTTATATTTACTATGCACTTAGGGAAGAGTTTATAAAAATAACACCAAATTAAAATTAAAAAATATTTCCGCCATTATCCCGCCAAGTACAGCCCGTTAAGGTGAGGATTGAAGTAAAAACTAATAAAATGAAACAAAATTTCTTACATACTTCACTCACCAAGTACCACTGTTCCTTGAAAAGAGGATCGGGAAAGATGTTATGCGATGTGACAGCGCGATATTGTATGCGTGAAGCGCGTGACAATAAAGCCGAGCTGCTGCGCGCTGACGCAGTCGGGTGATATGCTAGGCGGGAACCTGGTGCGCTGACAAAACCTGCGCCGGGTCGTATCACATCGTAAGGGCTGTAGCCTGGTAGAGTGGTATAGGAACCATCACGTTTTTTACGCAACTTTTCATGCTGTTGCTGCATCCATCGGACCTGTAACGAAATTGAGCGTAAAATTTTATATTATTTTCGGGTAAAGGAACCTGAAATATGTAATAAACTGTTATTAAGCAAGTAAAATAAAAAGTATTTGAACTCTAATTTTAAATATAAAGTATTTGAGAGTTTTTATGAAATGTTGGTATTAATGTGCCTAATTGTAGGCAATGGTTTTTTTAACGCTATTTTTGAAATTTTGAACAACGCAAGCTCAGTTTTTTTAAAGTTTAGTAATTCGTAAATTCGTTGTCTACGTCAATAAAAAAGACAAATATTTTGTAGTAATTATGAACTGCTTTAAGTACTCACCTCGGGTTCGGAATTTAAGGCGCTATGGTGTTCGCTACTGATACGCAAAGAACGCTTAACGACACGACGATGGTGGAAGAGATAGTAGTCTTTTAAGGAACCAACCTGCAAATGAAAATATTTGTAAAAATACAAAAAAAGTAATATTTTTGGATTTATTTATAATAAATATAACAATTTTTTTTATTTGGAAAAAATTTGTTTTTATAACTTTTATTTTCTCTAAAATAAATGACAAATTTTTATTTTTAAACTTTTTTTTTATTTAAAAAAATACTAAATTTCAAAATTTTTTTAGTTTGGAAAAAATTTGTTTTATAAGTTTTGATTTCTCTAAAATGCGTGGAAAATTTTAGTTTTAAAATTTTAGTTTTTATTTAAAAAAAAAAATAGTAAACAATTTTTTTGAATAATTTTCCATTTGAGTAAAGTGAATGGTTTTATAATTTTTTATTATAATTTATTATAAGAAATGGAGAAAATATCTTCAAAAGATTATAAACATTTGTCTAAAAATGCACGGCTAATAGTCGACTAGAATGCTTTTTTTTGTAATTTAAAATACGGAGAAATCTGATTTTTAAACCAAAAATTTTTAATTAAAAAATTCGCCACCCTGAAAATATGTAATTCCAAAAATCTAAATATTTAAAATTTCTTTCAATACACCACACAAAATATTCTCTGAATGCACAGAATAGAATTTCTCGCCCTCAACCAGTCGATCATAGCAACTGCAAAACACTCTCAAATCCCATGCACTCATAGCCAATTTTAGTCACTCATACGCCATGTGGTCACCCCGAAAGAAATTGCCAATAGTACAGCTGTGTGTGTGGACGCCGTTGAATAAAAATCACTTGCATACCCTTGGGCGTGTAATGAAAAGTTTTCGAACGAATGAATGCAGCAGAAATGAGAAATCAAAAATCAGAAAATCGAAATCTGAACGTACCACAGAGAAATGTCTTTTTTCTGCTGCCACTAACAAGATGTTTATTACTTTTACTTACCGTTAGAGTGGTTTACTTCAAAATTTACTCGACACACGAGCATTTACTGCACAAGTGAGTGCGTGTAATTGTGCAACTGAAAATGTGTGTTTTTGTTATAGTTTTTTTTTTTCTTTCTTTCGAGTTTATTTCTATGCTTTCAGATATGTTGTGGAAATTCCCTGAAGCATGCGGTGGCCAAATGCCTGAAGTAGCATTTTGATTGGCAAGCACTCGGAGCAAAAGTGCTGAGTGGAATGGTCAATGAAGGACTTGTTCTTCAAGGTAAAGGCAACTAGCATTTGTATATTTATAGAGTGACGTGTGTGCAACTAATAGTTGAATTTAATTTTAGAGCAATTCACTAGACAATACTTGTTTGGGAGGAGCAGAAAGTGTTTTTAAAGTAAAATGAAAGTAAAATAAAGTTGATGTGCAGCAAAAAGCAAGATAAAAAGAAATTAGTAGTTATTTTTGGAGTCCACATGCATGAAAGTTAAAGAGGAGTATAGGACAAGACATTAGGATAATGGTGGATAGTTTCAAAGTTTATATACATTGAAAAGGTTTAGGATGCGTTTGAAATAATTTTTACTTTTAATAACTCCTAAAAATATGTAGAAATGTTTTCTTTTTTTCCAATTCCAACCAAAAACTCCCACATCGAAAGCTTTCATGCACAACAATATTTAAAGCCTCTCTCTCACTAAACTGGAATTTGCATAAGAAATTTGAATTTCAAATAAACTCCAAAATTTCCGCATTTGTGTGCATATTTACCCATACCTATACACACATGCGCATAGTTTAAACAAACACGGTTATTTGCCGTAAATTTTTACTCACGTTCCAAACCCGCATGCTGGGGAATTCTCAGATAATTTGCTATTGAAAATTGCATCACGTTGCACAAACGCCAAGAAATGCATGCACCAAAACTGTAAATTGGCTGTGACAGCACACACATGCCTGCACTTGCTTCTCCCCATACACATGTACGCTCATAAGCATGTGCAGCTGTATGTGTGCGGCATCAGTAGACACCAAATATTTGTGCGCGAGTTTTTGATTGCGGTATTTGAAGTATTCTCAAGCAATTCACAACGCTTTTGTTCCGAACTGTGCAGCGAGGAAGGGCAAATGATGATTTCGCAAAAGCAGCCAAAGTAAATAAGTGTCTTAGAATGTAGAGAGCGGAATTCAGGTATGGTGGAAATTAGAGAGAGAGAAGGAGAGGAAAATGTTGGAGATATTTGGGTGGCCTGGTAGGAAGTATAGATGGGTAAATATTTTATACTTATTACAAATAATAACTTGCAGCAAATAATTACTAAATATACTATACATACATAGGCTTCACAAGTATTGAGAGAAAAATTATGAAAAAGTAAATATTTTATAT
>NW_017535407.1:985365-1010913 GCF_001853355.1 Bactrocera latifrons
TATATTTTAATAGTGGCATATTACAATTCGTTTGACGACTCACTTATATAGTGATTTTAAAGTTGGCACCGTCAAGGGTTTATAAAATGCATATGTTTATTTAAGAAAACTTATATTTTTTAAATAGACTAGCTCTCTGAGCATTTTATTTTCATACTTGAAAAGTTAAGTATTGTAAAAAACTATGTTGCTAAATATTTGTAGTATCTCTTCTCATGGCAACTCTAAAAATCTTGTTTAAGATATTTTACTGGATGGATGGCAATCCTGAAAAAATGTATTTGGTCCTAAAAGCTATGCTTTTATATGGACATATTTTTGTGGTATTACGTGAATATATATAATTCTATTCGATTTTTTCTGTAAAGATGGCCACTCTAAAAGTCTTGCTTTAGATTAAAAAAAAAATTGTTTCCGTTTTTTCTATAAGTATGGCAACTTAAAAAACTTCTTTTAGGTTTATTACAAGATGGATGGCAACACTGAAAATTTTGCTTTTGTCCTAATAGTTAAGCTTTTTTATATTTGTGGTATTACATGAATATATATTTTTTGAAGGTTTTTCTGTAAGGATGGCAACTGTAAAAGACTTGTTTTATATTTTTTACTAGATAGTTTGTAACTCGGAAAAATTGGATTTAGTCCTAAAAGCTATGCTGCCATATATATGTATGTGGTAATTTATGAATATATATTTTTTCGACTTTTTCTATAAGGATGACTACTCTACAATATTTGTTTTAGATTTTTTGCTACATGATTGGCAACCCATGTTGCCATATATTTGTGGTAATTTCTTCAAAATTTTTAATTTTTTTCCGACTTTTTCTATAAAGATGGCAACTCTAAAAGCTTGTTTCAGATCCTTTACTAAATGGATGGCAACCCTTAAAATTTCGCTTTAGTCCTAAAAGTTATTTTGCCATATATTTTTGGTATTTCAGGTACAAATATAATTCTTTTCTATGAGGATGGCAGCTCTAAAAATCTTGTTTACTAGACGGATGGTAACACTAAAAAATTTTAGTTAGTTCGAAAATCTATGCTTCTATTTTTATATATGTATGTGCTATTTCATGAATATATTTAATTATTTTAGTTTTTTTTTTTGTAAGGATGACAACACCACAAAGCTTTTTTTAACTTTTTTAATAGATGAATAACAACCCGGAAAAATTTGCTTTGGTCTTAAAAGTTATGCTGCTATATATTTGTGGTATTTTAGCACTATATATAGTTTTTTCTTTTTTTTGTGCAAGTGTGGCAACTCTCAAACCAAGCTAACCAAATAGCTAATTGGGACTAAACATTTTTTTTTTTAATTTTTCATTTTTAATAATACCAGGAAGAGAGTACTATATGGTAAGGATTAAATTGTTGTTTAGTATTTTTCAGGAAAATTTATGTAATTTTTTTTCCGAAAACCTAAATATGCTTTTACCAGCATCTTTTACAATCCCTCTAGGTCACAGTTCTTACTTTCAATATTTTTCCGATTCAGTTTTTTTATTTCCACACAATCTAATACAAACTCATTGAAGCGCATATAAGAATTATTTACAAAAGACTAAAGCAGCTATTAAATTAATTTAACGCTCCAATGAGTTTGTGATTCACTGCTATATTTGTTTTGGCATATAATTTGTCATTGTACAGTTTTCAAAGGCATTTGGCAATGTTCACAAAAACCTTCTGTTTAATTATAAAATATTGGTGCAGAGTTGTATTTGCATGTATTTTCGAACTTAGGTCAAATTTGGTCACAGATTTTAAGCATGCATTTCGAACTAGTCTAATTAATGAACAATTCACAGTATTCCCAGAGCAAACCTTTTGAGTTTCGAACCCAGCAACAACATGCCACTCATCCCGCCTCAACAGCATGCATATTCACACTGAAATATTAAATATACTACGAAAATTATTTGCACCGGAAATGCGCTGGCTCACTGGCAGGTCAGTCGTTGTGTTGAAAATCATAACAGTATTTATGGAAATAATAAATTTGCATATAAAGTAAATTAAATACAAATACAGAGGCCGACAGAAATAACAGCAAATTGCAAATTCTCTACACATACACACATAATATAAGCAAAGCAATTGAATTTATGCACAAACATCGCCAGCCGAAAGCAGCTTATTTATAACGGTTGTTACGAGTGAAATTTATGGTTTCATTCTAGTATAAATTTTAATTGAAATTTGCGCAAAATGTGTGAAAACCAAGTGCATCAAATGAGTGATTACGACTTGGCTGCAATGCTTGACATGAAACGATTGCCCCGAAAACTATGCAACATTAATTAAAGGCAGCCGGATTAAAGCGAATGTAAGTTATATTTACATTGTATGCAAATTTGTGGTCAAGAAAAGTGGTCGACATGCCTCGGTGGTTGTTGTGMGCGTCTGTGGCACACACACACATTAAATTTGGTTGCAATAAAACTGCTTTAAATTTCAATAATATTTACATGCGCATATGTATGAATATTCACAAGCTTAGTAAGCAATGCAAACCAAAGACCAGAATGTATAAATAATCTAGTATAATCAGGAGAGATCTTCTTGTGGCAAT
Organism: Bactrocera latifrons; assembly: GCF_001853355.1. NCBI lineage: Eukaryota > Metazoa > Arthropoda > Insecta > Diptera > Tephritidae > Bactrocera > Bactrocera latifrons. The sequence continues at coordinate 987,944 of NW_017535407.1, forward strand.
TGCTGCAGTTTACCAATCATTTAAAAGCTTCTAAGATATTGCTGCTTGCCACATGTAGTACAATCAATCTAAGAGAGCTTAATAAGCCATTTACATTTCTACCTTTTCATTAGCCACTGACAGTATTTTTTGTAATAATATATACATATAAGCCTCTATTCAAAATAACTATTAAAGATGTGTGGGAATAGTTTTCAAATATATCGAATTAATATCATCTGACAGCTGAAATCATCTCAATACATCTACTTAGTCCTGCCATAATTTCTGTTACAAAGTGTACGATGCATGCCACGAGATCAAACCAGCAGAAGAAAATATCAGAAAGTGTACTAGTAGTTTCCGCGCAGCCAAGGCTAATTTAGAAATGGAAAATCGTAAAATTTCCCATATGAAAAAGAGAAATATAGCAAAGGAAGTGGACATATCGACCATATCAATATCAAGACTAATGACTTCCACATGAAGGCCTAGCGTGGCCAGCTGGTCATCTTATGAAAATGCGCTTCAAGAAAATTATGCTCAATAGACGATCATAGGACATCAAGATACCCTTTCCCTCCAAGGATTCAACGTCGTAACCATCTAATTCTTGTACTGTTTTGGTGGAGTTTTTCCAATAAAGTAAAACTGGGGGCAAAAATAGTCTAGCAGAATATTTTAGAAGGCGTGGTTAGATAGTTAAGCAATAATCTCCCTCAATAGACAGCACTTGCATTAAGAGACTGCTTTAGCATATCCAGCAGAAGCCTTAAAAGCAAAATTCTTCGTTTCATAGCTGCAGGTGCTTGACCGTATAGAAGTTTTTGAATATATTAGAATACAATTTGTGGTCAGAGTTGCAGAACATAGTTTGTCGAATGCTCCACGCAAGTTTGGATACTTCAATGCTAATGGAAACTATGCGAGCTGTTTCTGAATAGTTTCGAAGCAACTAATGATCAACACGTTAATAAAATAATAGATTTGGTCGTTCAGAATTGAAGATTAATAGTCAGAGATCTTACTGGCATCGTTGAAATATCGGGAGAATCCTGAAAACCATTTTTAAAGATCATTTGGATCTAAGAAAAGTGAAAGCACGTTTGATTCCAAAATTACTTAACGTTTTCAAAAACAGCATTGCATTAACGTTTTTGAAACAATGGCGACGAGTCATTGAGCTAAGCTTACGAGCTGGAAACAGACGATCGATCGGCCGAATATTGTGACAAAAGTCAGGTCAAAAATTAAAGTTGTATTGACAGTTTTCTTTCATTATCGAGGTCTATGAACTCTCCGAATTTCTTAACCGGCCACTCTGTTAAAAAGCGCCTATTGAATCAATAAATGGTATGACAAATAAATTGTATGCCAACACAGAGTATCTGGTGTCACAACCTTTATCTTTAGGTTGGTAAAAAATATTATTCGAAGCTGAGTTAGCTTTACATATGGGCAATGAGTGGGAAAAGTTTACAACTTTAGGAAAATTTACCAAATTCTCCAATCAGAAACCAGATTTTCTGTTGTAAATTATAATAATTAATTATAATTTTTTCTGAATATTTTATATTGATAGATGTAAGAGAACATCGATAAAAATCAATCAAATTTGAAACAAAAAGATATTTAGGTCTAAGCTTGTTAAAAAATTTTGCGAATATTTAGGAGCTAAGTGAGAAATATAAGTCAATCTGAAGTCAAAGGGAATGAGGGCTAAAAAAATAACTATTATTGCTAATAACTCTGCTTACAAAGAAAAATTGGCTAATTTTTGCCACAGTTTATGTGGTATATTCTTTTTCATTGATTTTACGTAATATTTTATAAGTTAATGTAATATGTATGCAAATATTTACATTTTAAAATTTCTGTGTCTTTCTTGAATATTAATATTTTCTTCTGTTTGCATATAACAACAATCGGTAATAAAATATGTATTTCCACAAAGACATTACTTTAACCAAAAGCCAGATTTGTTTTTTTTTTTTAAAATTCGCGTTTGTTTATTGTTAAATAGCAAACTGCTTCAAATTAACACCGAGGCTATCTAAAATTTCACGCTCTAGCAAAAAACAAAAAAACAAAAAAACAAAAAAAAGATATAAAGTAATAAAGAAATACATTGCAGATACAAAATATTTGCACTAAATTAAATGGGCATATGTATTTTTTCTTCAACCATATTTATTTTGGATTCCAATTTTAATTATTTTAAAGTCTTTTACTATTTTCCGTATTTTTATATTATAGGTATATTAAAAGCTACAAGAAAGCGTTATATTTTTTATAAATTATGTGAGTATATTGGAAATTTTTAAATAGTTCTAGAAAGAAGTATCCCACATTGACTAACAGATCAACTCAAATAAAAAATAATATTATAAGAAAGAAAAAATTAAGTAATCCAAAAAAAAAAGAAAATATTTCGAAATATCAATATAACTCAAAAAAATCAGGTAATAGAAAACAGTACATTTATCAATAATGATTTTATGTAACCTCTGGACCGATTTGAGCAGTTTATGGTAAAAATGTTGCTTTTATAACAAGCTCTTATAACTTCACCAAGCAAGTAAACTATTTGAAAATACCATTGATAATGAATTTATATATGCATTAGTTTAAATGTTTTTTTCATGATGATTGTTTTATAAACGCCACTTGATGTTTAAATTTTTGCTATAAAAAAGTTCAAAAGTAGATTAACCTAAATCACCTTACTTTTCTCGTATGCTGTATTATTTATAGGAGTTTTTGATCCAAAATAAATAAGTCCACAATATTGAAGAAGTAATATTCGAATCAAAATTTGCTGCTCTAAACAATTGAAAAAAGATATTCTCAAATAATCACTGCTTAGAAAGTTGTACACCGTTAAAGTTATGCATTAAATATTCTGTATTCTTATAGTACACCATGTCGTATGAGCAACATATAATGTATAAATCACTTGAATGAATAATCAGGTCGTTTGATGGATGACTTTAACAGAGTATAAATTTTAAAATATTACTTTTATAGAAAAAAATTATGATGACTTTTTTGACGACCGAAAAATTTGGTAACAGACAATTATTTTTCCAAAATTTAAAGCTTACGTCTTGAACACTTATTACAAAAAAATCCCAAAAATAAATTGATTTTTGAAGTGTATGTTATGTAATTAGTATACGAAATGAAGTGAAACTTGCAAATAATATTACCGCCAAAGATGGCTGCTACAAATTCTGGGTTTTTCGGTTCTACATAACTTCATCCATCGACAAAGAGCTAAAAGCTCTAGTATCATATAATTTGAATCCAATAGGTTACGCTTATTTGCAGAGTGTCAAATAAATGGTGCAGGAGGACCAAGAACCGGTTAGAAATTGAAATTTGGGCATTATAGAAAATAATTATATTGACCATGCTTGAGGAATTATATCAGAAGTGTCCAATAAATCTGCATGGAATATGAAATGGATGAAAAAATAAATACAAACAATTTCAGCATGTTTGCATCACTTTCCTTGAACTTCCTCTTCGACTTCCTATACATATAAAAGTAGTCGACTAATATCGCAATCTCTTTCATATGATTCCACATAGCTTTTATATAATATTTATACAACTAATTAATGAAACAAAAATCAAATTTATAAAAGCTTANTATTTTTATTTATATTTTGTTACTTGGTTTGGTGCCTTTTACTATTTTTAGCATTTCGATGCCGGAAACATAAATTCAATATTGATTTATTCGTTGCTGTTATTGCAAAACATATAGCTCACTGGAGAGTCATTACTTATTGAATATCAAATTTATGACAGGCAGGCGAGTGGGGCGTGTGTATCGAATGTGAGTAAAACTTATACACACATATGTATGTGCGTAGAAGCTCGAAAGAAAAATATATAGAATATTTCATATTTAGGAAGGAGAATGCGTATGAATAAACATACAGAAATACAATTGTTAATATACTCGTAGATATGTATATTAAGGTACATTTTCATATATAAATATATATAAGTATATGGTAAAACCAGCCTGTACATGTAAACATAAATCGTAGAAATGCAAAATGCGACAAATAAATATATACATATATAATATAAGAACTCTAATAAAAATATACATTTAATCTTCATTATAAGCAATCAGATTCATACTATTGGCAAAAAGAATCGTTATATGAGGTAAATGACAGCGCCACTACCATATTATTAGAATCGTGCTTTAAAAATAAGTACATTTTGGGAACGCCATACTATCAAAATTCACCCGGACTGACAAACAAAGCTAAAAGTTAGTTACAAGAATTTATAATCAAATATATCTCCATTATAACAAAAAAGCGAGCGGATATTATAAACTCCCCGGGTAAATGATATTTGAAAAAAAAAAAAAAAATTATTTTCTTAGTTGGTATGACTATCCTTAACTACTATGCTAAATATTACGTCAGTACATCTCAGTAGTATGTTTCGATTCTCGAAAATGAACGAAAATATCAAACAATGAATTTGTTTCAAATTTTTTATTTGTAACCAAATTTCGTGTGCGGAATTGTAGCGAATGTTGGAACTGTTATTCAGATTTATCAAAATCACAAGCCTACGTGTAGTACAAAGCCTTCAAAGACTGTCGAGAGATTGTTGCCTCGTTCTGGATGATCTTCGATCTATTTAACTGATGAAGAAGTTCAAAAAGTTAAAGATATGGTGCTTGAAAAAAGGCAAGTGACGGACCGACCGTTTGAATGATTTTGTTGGATATTTTGGGTATGAAACGCGTTCTTGCTCGACTCATCTCGATAGAGCAGAATTGTTTTCAAAAAGCGTACCGTAGATAGGTTTCTTTGGATATGCTTGATTGTGTGAATTCCGATGCCACATTCATGGAGAGCATCATAACTGCCGATAAGACTTGGCTTTATGAGTTAGACCTACTAACAGATCAACAAACATAGGAATAGAGGGAAAAAACGAGCCGAAACCAAAAAAAACAGACCAAAGCGGCTCAGAAATCAAATTGTGTCACTGCTTTCCATATTCGTCGATTTTTCACGAACGGGACAGACGTTCACTAAGGAGTTCTAATTGACCGTATTGAGGCGCTTGCGTGCAAACATCCACCGAAAACGGCCGGAAATGTGGAAGAACAAGTCATGGATTTTTCACAAGACATCGCAAGTCTAAACTAAATGTGACTTTTTTGTTAACCAAACTGAAATTGCCTCTCCGTGGGACCTGTTTTCAGTCGATCGAAGAGATAAATCGAAATTCGCTAAAATTGCTGAAGGCCATACCGACAGATGCTTATGAAAAGCATTTTGAGGACAGGAAAATCATTTTCAAAATAAATATTGATGAATAAATAAATATTTTGCGTTTTATTTACAATTTATGGTATTTTTTTGTCACAACATATATTTTTGTACAAAACTTTCGAAAATTTGTTTTTAGTACCAATATTTCGCACTTTTATTGAAGCTATTATTCCTTTTGTTGTACGCGCTTCAAATGTGTTTATTTTATTGATAATAAAATGGCCTTGTTTACGCCTTGCGATGAAATGGCTAGCAAAATGGAGCGTTGGGAAAATTAAGTGACATTTTTGCGAAAATAAAAGCGCCGATAATTAAAGCATGTAAGTTCGGGATATAATTTTGCGCACTTGTACAAATTAAGCCATAAGCAGCTGCCTTTGTTCGTTTTGTTAAATATTATTTATTTCATACACCAAATGATTGTTACTCTGTTTCTGTGTGTACTTCTGTCTATGTGCGCAGCAGCCATTTTAACAGTTTATTTAAGTGTTTACGCCTACACTTATGCCACCCAAGCGAAGTGCATAAGTAAAATTCGGTAGGTACGTATGTGTACTTATGTGTGTCTATAAATGTGTTTGTGTAATTGCGGCCAACACGCTCACCAATATAATGCCGCCAAATTAGTTGCTAAATGCTACTTTTTTCTCTGCCAGATTTTGGCTGGTCATTGTAGGCCACTTTTGTTGGTTTCCACTTGCGTGAGTTTGCAATAAAATTATTATTGACATTGTAGCAATAAATAATATTTAATTTTCGCTCTGCAGGGTGTTCAACAAACCGCGGCAGAATAAAGTGAACTTGTGTATGTGCGTGTGTAGTGTAAGCTCATTTTGAGTCTTTGTGTGTGAGCGCTAGCGCCTCATATAACCGCTGCATCATAGATTTTGGCAAATTTTTGGTTTTATACTACATCGAGTAAATCAAGTCATAAATAAGGGATATGAGGAAAGGGACATTGTACATATGAAAATAAAGAATACTATACTAAATACTATATTGCATTTTGGGGTCAAATTTGCGCGCTGATATAGGTTATTCAAAGGCTTCTAATGTTGAAATATAGAATATTTATGAAAACAGTGTTGCCACTTATTACAAAAAAAAATATCACTCTTCAAAGGCTGAAATGTACGAGTCAAAAATATAAAACAAGAAATTTATAATTTCTTATATACGAAATATTTAAAAAATAGAGTTGCCACCTAGAAGAAAAATAAAAAAGCTAAAATTATGGAACCAAAATACTCCAAAAAAGTTCGAACTCTTTGTATAAGAAATATTTTCGAATGGGGTTGCCACCTAAAAAAACCAAAAATATCACTTTTGAAATGTCTAAACAATAGAAAAATCATGCAAAAAATTATTTTGGAATGAATCATGTAAGACATATTTCGGCAAAGAGTTGCCACTTGTTCAAAAATAAAAATATCACTCTTGAAATGCTACAATGATCGAACAAAATATGCTGAACAAATATTTTAACAGCTTTTATATAAAATATATTATGGTAAAGAGTTGCCGGCTATGCAAAAATAAAAATAGTCCTCTTTAAATACTGAAACGTACAAACAAAACATATACACAAAGAAATTTAGAAGTCTTTATATACGAAATATTTAGAAATAGAGTTGCAACCTATAAAAGAGATAAAATTATAACTATAATATCTCTACGGAATTCCATTTTTTTATGACAAAGCGGACAAAAAATACAAAAAAAAATTTCAGTAAGTGCAGAGTGAGTGTGGCTAAGATTGTTTGCTGCTAGCCTACCACAGGTTGGAAAATCCTATAATAATTCCATATCTCATTCTCAATGTCACAACAACACATTATATTAAAACACATCGGCCATTTCAGAAAAGCTTTCAGTCGTAGCTTAGTTCGTCTGAGATATTTGAATAACTTCTTCTCAGCATGTGTTTAGTCTTGGTGACCTTGTGTTGACATAATATTCTCTGAGAACCGCTATTACCAAATACTCTCTCTTACAGCACAAGATTACAAAATTAACCTGGCATTTAAGCAAGTTAGCTAAATTATATTGTAGACCGATAATATGGTTTTGAAGTGTATTATGAATTTTACTTTTCGACTCCAGCGGATATATTGCGACGACGCCTCGAAACACTCAAAGAAATTTATTCACTCCTAAAAGTAGGCAATGTGTTTTGTAATGATAAAGTAAACACAAAATATTATTAAAAAAGTATTGCGATTTTTCCAGGAAAATTAAGTTAGTGGCAGACATTCATATAACTCCTTCTCCAATCACTGTTAAAAAGGCTGTATCGCTATGAAGTGTTTCGAGGACTGGAAAAATCGTTGGCATAAGTGTATTACATCTGAGGGAGATTAGTTTGAAAGCGAAAAAATAAATATTGATGGATAATTAAATATTTTAATTTCCGGGTGCTTTTTTGTCACAATACATATATAACTATAAAAAGCTTCTCAACAATAATATGGACCTTACTTTAAGCCATTATTTAATCAACTAAAAGCGGTAACATTGCTATATTCAGATGAGATTCTAAACCACACCAGGAATATTTTTCCGCTCCCAAATGTATGCAATAATTTTCGCAATGTGAGGATAAATTGAAGTTTTCTATCAAAGAATAAATGCGATGTCAGGAAAAAGTTTTGGCTGTGTAAGCTTAAGCTATTCGTATAACGTCACCCTGTCTAGTGAAAAAGGCTTTAGCGACTGCATGAGTTCAGACAAAAAACGTTCCGCTCCCAAATGTAGGCAATCATTCTGTAGAGCTCTTGTAAAAGATGAGATGACTTCTTGAGAAAGGCTCAAGTAATAGTTACCGTCAAAATGGACACAGTTTAAAAAATTTAACATTCTGTGACTCACTTATTAAATGGCTGCTCTGCTAATATAATAATCTAACTTTTCGGAGCTTCAAATCTGCTCACAAATCTCGCCAATGCAATTATTATGCAAACTTGTACGAAAAGTTTGCGCAGGCTACACACACAACCTCAAAAATCATTATTTCCGTAAGAGAAGCTCAAAAATGTTACGGATATCACATGACGCATATCATATTTCGTAACACACAAACACACTGGCACACATATTCGCATATGACCGCAATGCAATCATATTACTCACCTGGCCTTCGTTGATGAATCCATATTTATTGGCAATTAAGTCGGCCATTTGCCTGCCAGCTGGTATGTGCACCGCAAAGTCGTTCGTATACATCGGTTGCTGCGGCAAGCTGTGCGTGCCACGCAGGCTATCCAACAGCTCATCGGACAGCTCGAACGGCGCATCATCATCATTAGACACTGCGCCGGCCGGCAATGCTGTAGTAACATTGTTGAGTGTGGCACTCTCGGCGCTGTTGCTGTTGCTGCTGCTGCTGGTGTTGTTGTTGTTGGCGTCATTTAGTGGCCCCGCGGCCACCAGGCTGGCGAAGGCTTCACTATAATCACTTAGTATGATGTTGACAGCCGTGTTGTTGTGGTTGTAATTTTTATTAATATTYTCATTATTGTTGTTGTTGTTGTTTTTATTGTTAATAACATCATATTCATAGGCGTCCGCTTTGCGGTGCTTCGGCATATCGCGATAATTACTGCCAGCTGGATCGTTACTACTCCTGCTGGTGGTGGTGCTGCTGCTGCCGCTGTTGTTGCTGTTGTTGCTATTTGTATTTACAATTTGACTAATTGGCGCTGGGTTGTTGCTGGGCGTGCCGGTGGCGCTATCGCTGTCAGCGCGCACACTTGCCACACTGTAGCTGCTTAAAAATATTACAACAACAAAAGCATAAGTAAAAAAGTTGCTACTTTGTAGCAGTGTGGCCAATGTGTTGCGGGCATCATGGGTCCACACGTTGCGTTTGCTCGCGGCTAAACGCGTAGTTGTTGTTGCAGGCGTGCTTGTTGGCCGCTGGCGTTGTGCTTCTGACACTCGTGGTCGTTCGCACCATTTTCGTATTTGTGCAACATTTTGCCGTTGCTGTGTTGCTGCAGTGTGGCAACCACCGCCGCTAAGCTTATTATGCCTGCTCCCACTCACACTTTGTTGCAGTTGCTGATTTAGTTGTTGTTGTCGATGTTGTTGCTGCAGTTTGCCTGCGTTGCAACGTGTGTGGCAAGTGTTTGTTGCTGCAGTTGTCGCCTTTATTGATGATATTGAATTGTCACATTCATCATCGTTGTTGTTGTGGTGTGTCAAATGCATAGTTGCCTTTGACACGCACGTTGTTGTCGTTCTTGGGGGGTTTCGGGGGGGTGGGGGCGTGAGTTGTTGTTTGTGTACGTGTACGTGCACTTATCAATTCCGCCTGTTGCAATTTGTTGCCTTTGGTATTGTTGTTTTCGTAAATATTATTGTGTCTAAAATGCAAATTGTGTGGTGTTGTTGCGGTTGTTGCGTCGAATTCCGTTGCCACATGCGTGCGGTATTTATAGCGTAGTCGAAATAAAAAAGAAAAATTTGCGAAATTTTAGTTGTTGCTGAAGTTGGTTGTTAGGCAAGCGCTGCTATCCTGCGTTCGAATACATTTTCAGCATAAATCGGAATGCGTGCGACTGAAAAAAGAAAAGAGAGAGAAATTGTAATTATATATGCTTACTCAGGTTCACGGGTTGAGTTTGTCTTAAAACTTTAATTTCGAATTTTCGAATTCGAATTTTCGAGTTTGAATTTTCGATTTCGCATCTTCGATTTCAAAATTTGATACTACAGCTAATATTCTTAGTTTAAAAATGTCTACTCTAAATTAGAGGAAATAGGAAAAAAAATAGTTTGATTGAATTCAGTGTAGAGTTCTGAATAAATCAACTGGTTTGGTGCCATGCTAAGGCTTAATACAAATATACGGTTTTAATGCAGTGTTTATCCTCATATTAATTTTGTGAAGAATTTTTTACGGAACTCCATTAACCATATTTTGTATTAAAATAATTAAAAATTCTTTGTGCGCATGACTTGATCTTTCAGTTTGTATCTATTTGCTATAGTTTTTCGATCTGAATAACACTTTTCTGTTAGATTCGGTAATAATCTATCTAAACCACATACGTTTTCTATACAAGGACTTTAGTTTTATTGGCCTGTTTTTATGGCAGCTAAACGCTTCAGCAGTCCGATATCGTCGATTCCGACCAATAGGTTGCTTTTGAAAAAGAAAAGGACGTATCAAATTTTAGATCGATATGTCAAGATCGAGGTATAATTAAGCATATACAGCGAGAGAAGCATGGCCAAATTAACTCAGTTCCGTGACCGTGATATATATTTATATAGGATCTCTAAGAATAAAGAAGGCAGAGAATATTGTAAGCGTGATATGGGTACGGTCATAAGCCTACTATGAACAATATGATATTTTTTGACTAATTTCGTTAGTTTAGAATACCGAGTCAACTACTAATGGTTGCTACTCTGCGCTCATATCCTCGAGGAATTTATGAAGGTTTCATAAACAAACGCGTTACGTTTATAGGGTCCTTGGTATCAACTCTCATTCCAGGTATATAAAATATAATCTCGATTCCTAACCGACTCAAAAAACGTTATATTTGGACGGTGCTAGGTTATGAACATTCTGAATTTCTTCATAATTTTAACTTCCATACCGATAATTTCAAAGCAGAGCCAAATTCTTATTACTATTTCTCTGCGCTCATACCTTCGTGAAGTTCCGGCAAAGGGGGCTTCAGGGGAATAGAAGCCATGGATATACTGCTCCAAAATGCGGCCCACTTCAGAAAGATATTCTTCGCGCCGATAGCACAGTCGTGCTACTGATATTAAGCTCAATCACTACACGGTCTAGACTACGGATCGCAATATTTAGGCGCATTATGAATTGTATCGATCTAATGAATAATTTGATATATGTGGGTGAAGAGCCACAGTGGCATCGTGACGAACAATAAAGCAAACTATATAAGCTAACATGTCAGAAGACTAAGGATGCTTTACCAGAGCTCACGAGTTTTACCTAACACTTACGTGGTTTCAAGATTGTTCTGAATCATAAGTGCATTCAGCTGCTTGGTTCAGAGAATTTTATCTCGACTTAGTTGTAGTTGCTCAAAGCGGAGATTTTTCAAGGATAATGTAGAAAGACAAAAATAAATTCCTTTATTAATTGTCGAAGCTTTCGCCGCTAAGTAAAGCAACCTTAAGATGCTAAGGTGAGAACAACTTGATACTCAAACAAAATAGCTGGTATCTGAATTAGTCGCCTTAACATATTTCCAATAATTGGTACAAAGTATTTAAGTATTTTTCATTATTCAGAAGGACCGGTGTATAATTTTCGAAGTATACCATAATCTCTACCATAGCCTAGTCGAAGTAATAATATATCAAACGAAAACATTTAAAAATCGTAAGGTGGCAAATTATGGTTTCCGGGGAGTACAATGGACCTACTTTCTGAGATTCGTTGAGATGAAGTGACCTTAATTACGTTTGATAACTATCAGTCAATTTTTAATATATCTTATCCTCAATGCTTATGGTGGCTTTCAGGCGCATTAACTGTTACAAATATATGCCATAAACCTGTAATTTGGTCTACGCCTCATAGTTTGTGTTCTAAATAAGAGTACTAACTGCAGCCAGAGTCTCAGGAAATAAAACAATCACTGCAGATGCTTCCTTTCACAGAGGCCACACCTTTCAGCACTCTAATAAAAGAAAGCCAGGATGATAAGGAGAAAACACAAACCGACATATTTGATGGCGCTGCTAAATGAGTATTGTGCGTAATAACAATTTTCCGAGTATGGTTTCCTATTACACAATACAATAAAATGTTGCACGCATCCTGCTAAAAGAGTGCCACGCAACGCGCATAAAAAGTGACAAAGGAAAATGTGCAACACGCACGTACACAAAGCATATATAACAATAATAATAACAATGAAAGAGGAAGTGAATGCTAAAATCACAACTACAATGCATGAGCGCAAATATACCGTTACTGCTGACACAATAAACAACATGTGTGGAGGAGGGCGGACGGTAAATAACTACTTACATGTGTGTGGATTAGGGGGTGTTAACAAGTGGAGCAACGCTCGCTGCAGGTAAGTTAAGTAGGCATTAGCCAGAACGTATGCTTGTTCATATTTACGCGTAATGCTTTTGAGAAGTGGAAGAAGAGGGTAAAGCTAAATTGTTATTGTAACCACCTGCCAACTTAAAGGGAGGGTGGCGCAAAAAATTCCTTAAAAGTCGGTTAGTAAGATGCTATGTTTGGTGTTGTTATTGCTGTTTGCGCTGTTGTTGTTAGCGCCGTAGTCTCTAGTCTAGTAGTTAATCAGCCACCCGCTCAAGTGCTTCCACGACTGCTTAAAGGCTGTTGTGAGACAAGTTACTCATCAAGTCACTTGTTATGGGCACACAAACAGTTACATGCTTAGGGGGCAGGGGGTCTGAGAAATTTTTCGCTAAGCGAAAGCATTTATGCTTTTACACTTACTTTGTGCGCGTATTTATGAGCGTTTACTGGCTAGTGTGCGCATATATGCTGTTTTACTATATATGCACGTAGGAACTGTTTATTTGGGTGTGTGTGTGACTATCTTTGAGTGTGTGTGTCTCATATATATTTAAACAAATGGCAAGTCATTAACCGTTGAATGATTGCCACATGTCTGGAATTTGTAGGTGATTATGTTTAAATTTTACTTTCAACACTCAAATTAATGTCACTCATACGCACCGGTACACCTTACATTTAGCGTACAGAAGGGATTAAGTACATGCTGCTAGATGTTTTTGGTATATGTATATATTTTTTCTTTTTTGGAATTTAGTGTCTACCATTTTGACAGCGCTTGTGTGGTCTTGTCAGCTTAGCATGACATTGCGTTAGCGCCGCCATTAATTTCCAGTTGACACATAGACAAAACGTCGGTGGGCAGGCTTGTCAGCAAAAGCTATTAATCTGTTGGGGATTAAATTTAGCGGGTTGTTAAAGCTTTTAGTCTGGACGCAAAGGTTAACTGTCTAAGTATATATAGAGAAAAAATTAGTGTAGACACGCGCAGCTGTTTGTGTTTTTAGTAGATTATTTAAAATTTTTTCGCTAGTTATTGCTTAGTTCAAGATCAGCTTTTTTATCGCAGATATTAAATAAGTATTAAAGGATATTGGAGTATAAAATTCTTAAAGAAATTTGTATACCGATATGGTATATACATTTTATTTCAAAGATGTGTCGAAACACTGCCTACAATTAGGCGCATTTTTTTTTAGCAAAGACTTAAACCAAATAACTTATTGTGTGGTAGATACAATATGCTTAGTAGAAGTGCATTTTGAGCACACATCTCTATTATTTCTAGTTCAAACGGAGGGTATTTTCTAGTTAAGATATTTCTTTTCAGGATTTATCCACGGAGAAGACCGAAATCACTGCAGGTAAGGACAAATGCCGTTGAAGATAGTGTCTAACTCGAAAAAATATTATTATTATTTTTTAATTTAATTTATATCCTGAAACTTTGTTGATGTAAGGTAAGGTCCCATGGCTAAATACAGAGCTTGCTCTTCAACTACTAGGCATATGCAGCCCTTTATGAAGTCATAAGTATAAATATGCTTTTAAAATCCTGTTTGATCAAATAGTGTTTCTAAATTTCCAGAAATCAAATTTTATAGTATCTAGCATCCAATTCCACATAGTTATGTCAATATTACCTAATTTATTAACACGCTTCTATATATATTACTTTTTGATGGCGAGAAATTTCACGGTCTATCAAAAACCGTATTAAAGTCATTAAACAACTTCAAGCGACACAGACACAATTTTTATGATACTCGTATTCCATAATGCATATAAAAAAAGAAAGTAAACATAATATATTAACCAACATGCTGGAAGTTGTTGCTGCCTATATAAACAAAAATTCACCATATTTAAAGCGCGTTAACGAAATGGCCTAACAAACAGTGAGACAAAGTGGGTGTGGATATGAGCTATAAAGAGAAAGGAAAATCACCTCAAACCTAGATAAATCAATACAAAGGCCAGTTACAGCACACTCACTCACTCTTTCAACCGCCTGCCTCGGCAAAAGTTTTTACAACACGCCTAAGTCCCCAGAGTCCAGTCGTTTTATGCGCCATTTCAAACGCAGTCGGAAATTCCGTAAACAATCGCATGCAGACAGACGTTTTTATGGCTTTAAGTATTTCTTTTACTCGTCTACTGGAATTTAGCGAGACTTATGCAGACTGGTCGAGGTCGCCGAAAGGTTTAAGTCGTAAAAATGCCGGCATCAAGGCCAAGACTTGCTCGTTTACATGCAAGCTTCTTTAAAGCGTGCGAAAATATGGCAATTCGAATAACTTTTATTTATCTCTGCACTTACTTATGAAGTGAGTGACACATGTTTGTATGTGTTAAGGTGACGTTGGAATATAAATTTCCATAGCAGTGATATTTATATGAATCTAGAAAGCCTAACGGGTGCTGATTGTTTAGTATGCTAATATTGTTTTGGGAGTTGTATTTGAACTTGATTTATTGCACGTCTCTCATAAATATACAAAGAAGATATTTATGGTCATTGTGGGAATATATTTATATAGATGTCTCTATATAGGATATAATATAAGTGAGGTATACAATATAAATATATGCGTAAATGTGTAGATCTAGCTGACAGGTATAAATAAGCGCTAAGGTGTTCAAATGTGTAATAAATAAAGTACCGTGAGAGTATTTGAAGATTTTAGGGTTTGAAATTTAGTGAAACATGTCATAAAAATTTTAAAAGTATTAATATTTTTTTTTTAAATATAAATTTAATTTAATTATATATAACATATATATATTTAATTATATAATTATATTATATTATAACATAAACGGATTTATTAACGTATTAATATGCATTGAAGGTGACTTCTGTAATAGCGAATGTGGTTCGTGACTTCGCTAATATATGCCTAAATGTAGGCAATGTTTTTTAGATGGACGGTAATCATAAAATCTAAATTTCGATGCTACTTTAGCCCAGAAATATGGCGCAAAGAGATTAGAGATATTAAATAATATTCTGTTTATTAAAAATTATATTTAAAAATACTTGTAATAAAAAATTTCGCAGGTTTGGAACACTTAGTCGTAATCTTTGTTTTTAATGTGGTGGGTTCTTTAAAAAGCGAATTTGGTGCGTGACTGCGCTAATATATGCCTAAATGTAGGCAATGTTTTTTGGACGCCACTTTAGTCCAGAAATAAAAAACAAAAGAGATAATAGATACCAAATAATATTCCATTTATTATATATTATGTTTAAAAAAAGTAACAGTAGAAAATTTTACTGGCTTGGAGCACACAGTTGTTAATATTTTTTTTTATTTTTTTGATAAAATTGATTGATTACTTTCTTTATAGCTGCTGCAAAGATTAGTTAAAACTGTTTTTATGAGCCTTGTTTGTTAGAAGCACACATTTCTTTGATTTTTCATAAGTTCTTGGTCGAAAGCAACCTAACGATGCTTCAGGAGCCATATTCGCAAGACATGACTTCTTGGGACTTTTTCTTATTTATTATATTCTTATAAGAAGGGCATCTTAAAGGGCCATCGTTTTACATAAGAGATGAAAATCGCTGAAAATCCCAAAGATTATGTTTGCAAAAGGTTTCGACCATCGGAAGAAGCAAAAAATTGCAAAATTAATTATTTTCACACTCCTCGTACTTGAAATAAAATCTAAATAAAGTCATGATTGTATAAATTATTTGAGTTTTAGTTTAATTGAAAATACTTTTATCATTATCAAGATTTAGGGGTTTTGACTTTGCTAACATTACACCTAAATGTAGACAATGTTTACTGTACATTATCAGCAAAGCTCACTTTAATCTCTGATAATACTTCAATAAGAATTATATTGAAATAAATTTAAGGCATTCCAGATTTTTTCAAAACTTATAAGTAATACATAACATCATTGATATTTAAATGAACTAATGGTCCTTTGAATGTTACTTATATTATTACTAAAAGCTTGGGTTAATGACTTGGCTAAAGAATGCCTAAAAATGAGCAGCTTTTATATTATATGATCAGTAATGATAAAATGTCTATGCTGGTTGTACTACAATAACAATAATACTGAAAACAATCTCATTTCAAACAAATATTTCAAAACTTTTTAATGAGTGGAGAATTAAATGAATAATTAAGCAACCAAATATAACTTATATTATTGAAAAAAATGCTATGTAAAGCTTTCATTCGAAAAAGTGTCTAGATGTCAGCATAACGCTTTTAAAATGAGCCAATTTCCATAACCGGAGATTGATGAGCATCCGAATGAATCTATTAAAATTAAAAACAAAATCAGACATAATTCCAAATAAAATATTTGACTTCCAATACGGAATAAAAACTGCTTGTTAATCACAAATGCCTTCAAGTCGACGACATCAAGATAACTTCAATGCTTACCAACAACCTTAGCACACCAAAACCTAAGCATAAGTATGCTTGTAATTTGGCTAACGGCGCATATTTGTCAGACCACGGCTAATTGAATTGGATTTATGCTGCTGTCAGTCACCAGCCTGCTATTTCCCGCCGACGTATTTCCTCACTTCCGCAAAATTGCATTATCTTTTCACTGCCAACTAGAAAAAGACGAATTTTGCATTTGGCGAGTTCACTGGCTGCAGCAGCTATACTAATTCAAGCGGCAATATTGGCACTGTGACGACAAAAGGATGGCTGGCGATAAACGGCAGCATTGATCAGTGACAGCAGAGGCCGCGCATTGACTAAAGTGAAGGTGGACACCAATCAGCAATTGAGCGCAACAGCTGCAGATTGCCGATTGAAATGGTGGCGTCCGCGCCGTCACCGCACTTTGTTTGCTCATAAGCGATGCCACTGCTTGCTTTTCAACAAATGAACCGGCGAAGGGGTGTGTGTGCGCGATTCATTCAAATGCCTTTTCGATAGCGGCTGCCTTATTTTCGTGGCAGTCGTGAGCACTCATTGGAAAAAGGGTGTATTTTTCGAGGTTTGGCAGTTTCAAATGAAGCGTAATAAAATTTATCAAACGGACTGCAGTTTTTGAACATTAGTTCGGAAATTTTTAGTATATATTTTTTTTAAACGATTTTTGACTATGTGGTACCTTTAAGAATACCCTATGAAGTACGTTTAGTAGGTCCAAATTCGGAAAAAAATTCAGTATATTTTGCCTTTAATTGCAAAGGAGGCCGAACTTCAGAAAAAATTTTCTGATATTTCTAAATGTTTTCCTCCGTTCTTAGAGAAAGTATATTCAACCTAAATAACAAAATCATTTGTTTACTTTGACAGCTAAAGTCCTATTATAGTAGAGATTTCTCCAGAAAAGCCACCTTATATCTGTTCAGCTGCGAATGAAATCAGTATGCTTGTAGTTCAGCCGAAATAGAGTCCGTAGAATTCACCCATACTGATATACAGCGATTGTTTTCCCATCGATTTCGGCTGTTGAAGCAATGCTGTGACCAAAAGGTGAATGCACTGAAGCAAGTCACGCAGACAGGATGTTAATTTGGCAAAGTGCAAATAAAGTGAATTGCCAAGCACGAAATTTAATCTCAACATACATACCCATGTGTATATACATAAATATATTCTTATGTGAAAATTAAATTGGCAATTGTTTGGGTTGGTTCGATATTTTATATTATTTTGATTTGGGAGTAATTTTGAATTGCTACCGACAAGTTTCCTCTTGAAGGAATATATTCAATACTGACTTTCAGAAACTATTTCTTTTGAATATATGTATGTGAGCCTTGAAAAAAATTTACTAAAAATTAAGCTGCATTATATCACATTCCACTAAAAGGAGGGAAACTATTGCTTTCCCAAGCTCAAGCTGAGTCTGAAGTACCCAAGGGCTGAGTGACGATAATATTTTCGATATTTACAACGGTCAAATGGATAGGGTCCATTTGTATCGTTCAAGTAAGTATATAGAGAAGTGTTGTCCAATGAGCAGTGAGATTATATTTTACATTTAAAACAGACCTTTGCATTAAGTAACTAGTCTAAATGGTTTACTGAGTATCAATAGCGAATTTGGTGTGTGACTTCGCTAAAATATGCCTAAATGTAGGCAACGTTTTTTAGATGGGCAGTACTACGCAAGTCTACATATCGATGCTACTTCAGGTTTACTAAAAGATATTACATTTTATGGTTTAACATAGTACATATATGCTCAGATTAATGGTATATGAATTTATATATGTATATATTCTCCCAACTATGCCTTAGCTACATTATTGCACACAAAAATATTTTCTTTATTTCTACAAGTACAGTGTTTTCGAAACTTAATGCACATAAATGCTGTTCTTGCGTTGTGTTTTTGTGGAGTTTATTGTTATTGTTTTTTATACTTATTCAAATAACAATGCAATTGAAATGTGACGACGACAAGCAGAGCCTTTTAATTTTATGCACCTTAGTACCGTTGACTAACGTATAAAAATCTGAAAGTACACACATACATACATGTATATTCATAAATATATTTTTTTTAGTTTTATAAGTGTATGTGTTTACACACATTTATGCTTTGTGTAAAAATTGAAACAATTCACTCGGTGACTGACTGACTGAGTGCGTGAGTGCCGCTTTGTTGCTGCTGTAAACATTTCTTTCTTTATTATGTTTGCATTATTATGTTGGGAGGTAAATGTAACATATTTTTTAATGCAGCACTAATGCATGCAAGCTTGTTGCAAGCGCAATTTAAGCGACTTTCATGCGATTTTTAGCGGCTTTAAATATTTGATGAAAAACGGCAGGCGTGTAATGGAAAAATTTAGTACAAGAAGAAGTAATTTTAAGTCGTCTAAAGCTTTTTTTTTAAAAAGAAGAAAATTGTTTGGACAATATCTTTTGGTAGAGAATTTGTTTTCAAGTTTTATACATGGAGAAGGCTGTCTAAGATAGCATGTAACTCGAAAAATATTAGGTTGTCAAAAAAGTTTTGCGCTATTTTCGCTAGTTGGCGCTGAAAGCGCGTAGTTCTAGTTTTATTCGTCGCATCGGGCCATGCTATACCTTTTTGGAAAGTTCATTTTACGCGCTAACACGTGTTTTATTGATTGTCGTTTCCTTTAAGTCGTTCGTGAGTTCTAGCGTCGCAAACATGGAGCAAAATAAACTACTACGATAAAGGCAAAAATGCATCTCAAGCCGCCAATAAAATTTGTGCAGTTTATGGACCCGATACAGTTTTCATTTCCACCGCACAACGATGGTTTCAACGTTTTCGTTCTGGTGTAGAGGTGGTCGAAGTTTCGCCACGCTCCGGAAGGCCTGTCGTCTAAAATTGCGATAAAATCGCTGAATTGGTCGAAAGAGACCGGCATACATAGTAGCAGCCGTAGCATGGGTCAAGAGCTGGTCATGAATCATCAAAAAAAATTTTATGAACAATTGAAAATTCAATAAAACCACCGCAAGAAGTTCCGCAAGACTTTTTTGACAACCAATTATTTCAATTTTTTCTCCAAAAATTTCACTGTGTATTCTCTAAATATTTCGAAATGCATATATCCTTAAATTTGGCTAAGTATTATAGTTCTTTCTTTAATTTCCGAAAATTGTTTTATTTTAGACAGCCACACTAGTCTTTAACTTAAGGTATAGTTTTGACAATCTTGGAACATAAATCAATAGATTGTTTTCTGAATCGCCAATCAACATCTTTTGCTTGACTTAAAGTCATCCGACTTACGAAGTCCGACTGTTGGTATAATTTTTTACACAAAAGTATGCCCGCAAAACTAATACAGACGTGTAACCTGTCTTTGAGAAATACCAAAAACTTCTTCCGAATGGGGAACGACTACTTCGAGCCGTTCAACATCAAACGAGGCTTCAGATAAGGCGCTTCCTTATCGTGCTAGAGAAAATAATTCAAGCTGCAGAACTTAATTGAGCAGATAGCCGACTTGGCTCCCTCGTCACTGCTGACAGTCATAACTTCGAAGTCGCAGAAAATTTCATCTATCTTGGAGCCAGCGTTAACACCAACAAAAACGTTAGCCTCAATATCCAATGCAGAACAACTCTTGCCAACAGGTACTACTTTTAACTGCGTAGGCTATTGAGAAGTTAAGTTCTCTTTGAAATAACAGAGACCAAGTTCTACAAATCAATCATCATAATCGTCCTGTAGCATGGACGATGACATCATCCGACGAGTCGGCGTTTTCGATAGCAATACTTTGCGGCGGAATCAGAGGAAGAGGAAGACTTTCATTTCGTTGGAAAGAGAAGCTGGAGAATGACTTGGCTACACTTGAAATCTCCAATTGGCGCCAAACAGCGAAAAGGACGAACGACTGGCATGCTGTTGTAAACTCGCGTATAATCGCGTAAGCGGTGTCTGCGACAATAAAATAGAAGAAGAGGATGACTTTATAAAGAGAAGAGAAAAAGTGGGGATCCATAGAATCTTTGTTGCAAATATTTAATAATTTGATTCCAATAAAACATGTCAAGTCAGCCTGCTAGAAAAAATAACCCTCCAGCAATGTAGGGCAGACAGCATGACTTTTAATTGTTACATTATGGTGAGAAAATTTTGAATTGTGAGTTTCAGAATTTGTCCAGTCAGTTCATTTGAATGGTGAATTGTACCAACATTAAATATAATGGCATACGTTGAAAATAGTAAGTATAATGTTAAATATTTATAAATTTTAGTACAAAAACCAACGATAATAAAAAGACCCCGGATTTCTTACTATCTGAATATCATTATTTTTGTAGAACCCCTCCGTAAAGGTTATGAGCCCTCTTTTTCATAAAACAATTGGCTTTATATATAGAATTTTTCTATATTTTTTCCTTCTATTTTTCTCACTGCCAACATTTTTCTTACGTTTACTAAGAATTTTCTGTTTTCTTGAACACGCATGTGCCTATATGATATTGATTGGCTCTTTGCGGTAAATAATCGACGCCGGCGGAAATTAAAGTCGAGCTATTGATAGCTAAGACGACAGAATGGCTATTAAAATCGCTTTTCTATAAGTACATATACTCCTACATGAGTGGGTATTTATTTATGCTGAAGCACTGAGCAAATGCCGTACACACTGACGAATGTACGTGCATATGTATGCAACCATTATATATGTAATTAAGAATTATTATCACTAGATTTGATTTTAAATTACTTTCATTTTACACCGGGGGATATAGGCATATAGCAGCTCAAAGTTCGTTAAACAATTTACGAAATGTATTTATATATTTTATTTAAAAAATATAGTTATAAAAATGCGGTACATATGTAGTGAATACAAAAGTCATGCCTTTTGTTATTTTCATACATTAATGGCCATATTTCAAAAGTCAAATGTCAGTTTTAGACAACAGTCCACTCCACTCAAATGTCAAGCTGCACCATTCAGCCTGTTTTTGCCGAATTTAATATTATATTACAAATGTACTTAAAAAAAAAATTTCTGTTGGGGAAAATATGAATACCAAAAATGTAGTTTCAAAGCAAATTTAAGTGCTAACCGAAGTAAAACAACAACCAACTACAACACGCGCTCTTCGATCGCAATCAACTCGCACAACAATCAATAGCAACTTCCACGCCAGCGCATTCCGTACCCGGCATACCCAGACAATGCAATCTACTTTGGGTGTTTGTTGTTGCTTTCTAACCCTGTTTTTTTTTTTTACTTTTCATGGCATTTCTTTTCTTGTTACATTATGAACTTTTGTGTCCGTGATGAATGAATGTTGCGACAGGCCGACGAACAGGACGGCATCGATGGACAGCCAACAAGGCAGGCGCACATTTTTCTTAGCCAACAATTTTGCCGGCCATTGTACTTGCCAACATGGCATTGTTGTTATTGTGCTATTATAATTTCTATGTACTATTTGTTTTTTTGGTAGCGTCCTGCTCACAGCGTTGCTTTGAAAGGCAACTAGTTGACGTGAGGTAGAGAGAGAGCGAGCTGTTTGCTTTACGTTTTCGGGTCGAAAAGTTAAATGATGGATGCGTTAGGAAATTAGAAAATACTTTTGCATAAAGTTAGGATTTGAAAAAAAGAGAAAAAGTAGTCCAACAAATGATGGAAAGAATGGAAATGAAATGTGAGTAAAAAAGGCATTCTGCAAACTATTGCAATTATGAGAAAAATGTGAAGTATTTTTTGCTAACGAGATATGTTGACGAATGTCTATGCAAATTACTAAAATAATTGACTCTAATTTGTTTCAAATATTCATTATTAAGAACTGTTAATTATTCTTCATTTTATTAGATATATTTTAAATTGTTTTCCATGTTGGAAAGACAGTGCTTATATATCACGGAACTTCAATTTGGGTTTTGATTGCAAAAGTGTTTTGGGATGTCTGCTTTTTCATGAACAGAAGTAGTTGAGTAGTCCGAAACGAAGCTGTTGAAATCATCGAAAACTCACGTGAGTCATCAATTTAGCTCTGTTAATGACAATAACAACAAAAAAGTTAACAAGTAAGGAAGGGCTAAGTTCGGGTGTCACCGAACATTTGATACTCTCGCTTGATAAAGTGATAATCGAGATTTCAGGCGTGGTTGTGAACCGATTTCACCCATATTTGGTACATGTCATCAGGGTGTTAAGAAAATATTAT
>NW_017535407.1:1011448-1017780 GCF_001853355.1 Bactrocera latifrons
CCTTCGTGCCAAATTTCATTTTAATATCTTTATTTATGGCTTAGTTATGACACTTTATAGGTTTTCGGTTTCCGCCATTTTGTGGGTGTGGCAGTGGGCCGATTTTGCCAAGCAAACGTTATGTGAACAAAACTATAATATTCTCTTTAGCAATTTTGTTGCGAGAGTATAGAAAGGCAATCAGAGCGGAAACATCAGAGCTGAAGCAGATAATCTTAACATCTGTCATGGATCGACTAAACACATTTTGATTAATGTTCTGGGTATAAAGGGTTAATATTTTGTGTATGAAGAGTGCCAAGGTCGTACAAAAAAAACTGAAAACACCACGACAGAACACATTTTGGTTAATATTTAGATATAAAGAAGTAATGTTTTGGGTATAAAAAGTTAATCTTTTGGGTATATGTAGTTGATGTTTTTGGACCAAAAAGTTTTTTTTGTAAATAGGTAATGTTTCGGGCATAAAGAACGTAATGTTTTTGGTATAAAGAACTAATGTTTTGGGTATAAAAAGTTAATCTTTTGTGTATAAAGAGTTAGTCTTTTGGGTATGTAGAGTGCTAAGGCCGTACCGGAAGAACGAACACTACATTATTCTTCTTCTTAAATGGCATAG
Organism: Bactrocera latifrons; assembly: GCF_001853355.1. NCBI lineage: Eukaryota > Metazoa > Arthropoda > Insecta > Diptera > Tephritidae > Bactrocera > Bactrocera latifrons. The sequence goes on from NW_017535407.1 coordinate 1,012,068, forward strand.
AAAGCACTTACGCGATTATAGCCGAGTTAACAACAGCGCGCCAGTCGTTTCTCGCTTTCGCTACGTGGCGCCAATTGGATATTCCAAGCGGAGCCAGGTTCTCCTCCACCTGGTACTACCAACGGAGTGGAGGTCTTTCTCAATTGCCTACTCAGTCCGAATTAGCACCTGTTGGCAAGAGTTATTCTGCGCTGGATTTCCAGGCTGACATTGTTGGTGGTGTTTACGCTGGTTCCATGATAGACGAAATTATTTACGACTTCAAAGTAAGAACTGTCAGCAGTGACGTGAGAGCCAAGTCGCGAGTGCAACGACTGTTTATTTGATGACTGGAGATATTTCGTCTCGCCCTCGTTCACTGCCAGACCAATTTGTATTGCTTCCTACACTACATTCCTTACTGGTAAAGGAAGAAGGGTTTTTGAATAACTCAACTAATAAATAATACAACGAATAGTGCCCCAAAAATGAGTCGAAACCAAAAAAACCGAAGCACGCTGAAGGCACTCAAAGCCCTGAAGAACACCGAAGCCGAGGCCTATAATATAATTAAGGAAAATTGAAATGAGCTTCGGTAAGTTTGTATTAGCTCAGAAGCCTGTTTTCAAAGTGATGATAAGCATTTAAATGAAATACACATGTATATAGTTTTTGTCGGTCCGGTTTATATTTGATCAGGCAGCATACAGTTTAGCAATAGCCGAAAATCCAACTAAACCAATTTTATGGTGCTGGTAATATCGGGTAAGTAGTTCTATTTACTTATTGAATATTAAAGCAGTATTAATTACTCAGGGAATTACATATCGAAAACACTCAACTATATGCCCAGCTACTCCTGCTATCTCTGACTCCAATTTTATGCTTTCTTTTATGATTTTGTTATGTCTACATTTTGAAATTTCTGCTGTCTTACCATTTTACAATTTAATCTTAATATGATCTTCAACACTTATAGAACTTCTCAAATTTGAGAGATAACTTTAATTCTATTTTCTTAATCCAATCATCGCCTAATGACACAAATGAAACAATCGAAGATACTTGATTACTCAACTAAGTAATTATAACTGTAACGCATTGTAATTCACGTAATTCCGCACATAAATTCGTTTAATACCCGAACACACATATGCATATACCTACATTTACATTACTCCGCTGATATCTAAATGTGTGTGTGTGCACCATTACGGTTTAGTACAAGCGACTGCTGCAAATGAATTGCATTATAATTACGTTTCAATTAAAATGTATTAATTACATGTCAAAATTTGATTAAAACGTGAATTAGCAGCAAAATGTTTATGACATTTACATATTTGCCAATCGCGATGGTAATTATACGGATACGCATACATACATAGGTGTATGAGAATTTTGAAAGTGAGGAGGAATAGTATTTAAAATCATTGTAATGGCTGAATGAGGTTAATTTGTTTTGAAAAAATATGACTACTTTACAAGAATATTACCGACATGTTTATAACAATGGTGACATTATAAACGAACCCATGTGGTTCTCGGTAAGAACCTAACCTTCCAAAGACACGTATATAAATTTCACAGCTGCATTTTTGAGTCCAGCTTGTTAAAAATAATATTTCTCCTCTGAATATTGATGTTATAAACACTTTTTTTTCACTTACTGTTCAAGATGAGTAGCGTTCTACGCACAAAGCGCTTACTTCTGCTAAATCTCTACCTAAAAGTTTTGAGCATCAAAATATTCAAAATACACAGTAAAAACTCTGTGGCCTTTTTAAAGTACCACCTTAATAATCATACCGATTATTTCCCGATTAGCTACGGATACCATTTGATATTCGAATTCAGATTCGAACGAGATTTGACATCACAAAGAAATATTAGTCTGGTCCAAAATGCCCTGTTAACGGAGCTATACGAAGGAAACGGTTGACAAGTGTTAGTTAAATTGTATAGAAGCCATATGAGCGATAAACCTTATAGCCCCAATAGGGGTTGTTATGGAAAAAATAGAAAGCACGGCCTCAAAACTCTTTTGGATGTTGGTAAAATGAGACTGGTCGAAATAGCTGACATTTGAAGATAACGAAAACCGACGTTGATTATTAGCCTTTTATGGAATCTCTTGCGCTCTGCAAATAGTAAAAGCATCAATAGTGGCTATAAATTGCTAGAAATTGGAGTTGATGGCAAAAGTGGCTCTTAAGCTGCCTCCTAATCTATAGATGTGGTTCACAGCTCCTTTTTCTTGTTCTCAGTTATTTTCAAAATGTTTGCTGGAAAGAAAATTAGCGGCACCGAAGTGACAATCTCCAACGCAGATTTTTAAGCAAAATATCTATCGTTTTTAAAACAATGCAAAAGTAGTAAGGTGACCAAAGTATTGAAAAATTAAATAGAATCCAGCGGATTTTCAGTCAACCTTTTATATTCTAAGATTTAGTTTACACTAAGATCTTCTGAAAATGTATATATAAGATGTAGAAAGTAAAATTAGAAAAATATTTTAAGGATAAAGCTGAGGAACATATAACTCAGCCATGGATTCAAACCCCAGCAAATCTCTAAAATACTACTGTGAGCAAAAAATACTAAGAAAAATACATTATTATGATTTCGCGCGAAAACCAAGACGTCGAAATATTTTTTCAAGGGTGGTATGACTGTTTAAAATATCACATCAGAATAATTTTTAGTGTGAAGTATAGTTTTGACTTCCTGATATTCGTTAAGTGCATTCGACGCATTTTACATTGAGTAAAATTATTCAATGAAAAAGTTCCATTTAATTTTGTATGCGGAATCAAATTTCTGATACTGAAACGTTCATAACGTTCGAAAAGGCCTAAAGGTTATAACTGTTTGTCGCAAGCAAGTGATTATGATTGGTACAAATTATTCAAATATGGTCGAGAACGCGTTGACGACGAACTACGTACAGCACGGCCATCAACATCAAGGGATGATCAACACATCAATGAAGTAAAATAACAGCTGCTTGTCAATCGACGTTTAACAGTCAGACTTCTTACTGGCATAGTTGGAATATAGAAATGATCAGTGAAAACCATTTTGAAAGATCATTTAGATTAAGAAAAGTGTGAGCACGTTTAAGAATCACTCAATTTTTCCGAAAAACAGCGCTCCGTTAAAAGAGCACGTACTGTCGATGAGTCTTAGAACAATGCTCATGACCCGGAAATAGACGATCAACTCGCCGAATATCATAAGAAAAGTAAGCTGAAGCCGAATAAACCCTGTCAAGGCAGATCAAAAATAAATATTATGTTGACCGTTTTCTTTGATTATCGTGGTGTGGTGCACTCCGAATTCCTTCTGACTGACCAAACTTTTAACAAGGAATACTATTTCAGTGTTCTGCTATGCGCCATTTGGGTGAAGCTACTCGTAAAAGAGACCGGAATTATGGAGTTTTTCTTGGGTTTTGCGCCACGAGAATGCACCGTCACATACTGCCTTGATTCTTCGTGAATTTTTCACCAAATTTTTAGCCAATATCATATCACAGCCACAGGATTTTTCTGATTTAGCTTCGCGTGACTTCTGGATCAGATAGAACCCCGGTTTGAGTCAATTGAAGACACTAAATGTGAGGTTATTCCGGAAATTGACTTGAACAACAGTTACGAGGATTGGAAAATACGTTGGCACAATTGCTAAAGGTGGATTACTTTACAGGGACGACATTTACTTAGAGAAATAACTGACAAATTTTAAAATTATAAGTAAAGTTTTTTATATTTTTTGCTCATATAATTTCATATAAAATTATGACGGTTGTGTTGGTTGAATATAAAATCTGCAAGACTTCTTTTGTGTACAGTATCACTCTTCAAGGAAATATCTTTTATAATCACGAAAAAAGTTTCCTGCTACTAATCAATACTCCAAAAATCAACTTGAGAAAGCAAGAATACAAAGTCTCACTTCATTACCTCAAGTCTAATGGAAACTATAAATATTGTTAGTTATCAACAGAAGCAAAACTGTAAGCTTTTCTTAATATCTATATATACAAAAGACACAAGCAACATTTCCGCAATTTTTCGAACAAGTTGAACGTTACGAAAGTTCAAAATATATATGTTAGTTCAAAATCAAAATGTTTACATTCATTAAACGAAACGAAAATTACGCAATTGTTTACACGAAATGCCAGTGAGCCGATGCAGCAAAAAATAATAAGTGGCAAAAATGCAGATAAGTGGGAAAAATGTTGACATTACAAAATGCCATCAAACGCCGCGGCAAGCCATAACGGCAAAATTTAGTAACAGGAGAAGGTGCGCGAACCCAACGAAGGAGATATGTACCGTAATAACGGTGCATTTGTAACGGTAAAATATTTGCAAAGCAATGCAATGGCAAACCAACAGCGGCAGAAACACAATGCAACGGTGAAACTGCGCGCTGCAATACCTAATGACACACATAAGGCATGACCGTGTGCGGCATACCACGTGCCACAAGCCAAGCGCACGCACAAACAACCACATAAGTGCATATGCATGCTTACACAAGTGCTTGTAGGTAACTTTAAATGCAACGAAGGTATGTCTGTTTGTATTTTTTTGCATGCAACTGCATTGTTGCATGCAACAGACCATATTTTAGTACAACAAGAAATGCAATGAGCCATGAATTAGATGCCTTTTTAAGTAGACGCATGCAAATGCAGCAACAAAGAAGATAAATGTCTACGCCAAATATGTATAATCGCCACTCGAAATACCGCTATGCGCGAGAGTGTGCGCTCTTTTGAAATGCCGTAATTGCGAGAAATTAGTGCGTGAGTGTAGATGAGGCGAAAAGATGCATTTGTGGGCAAAAAGCTGAATATGAATACAGTTATTATGCAACGCTTAAGTTGTATGAAGCTAGCAATAGATATGAACATATATGAAGGCATTCATATTTGCGAAAACATATCTACCTATGTATAACAGTTGAGTGTGTATATATGTATGTATATATGTATATGTATGCATAATTGTGTATAAGTATGTATGTATGAACATGCCAAACAGGGCATAAATAGCGAGCGCACATTCCCGAGTTGCATAAAGTGTGCCACTTTGCCACAAATTGTGGCACAAATAGTGCGTAAAAAAGGAAAGCGGAAATGGTTAGGCAAAGCGAAGTGCAAAAATTAGCGCTCGCAGAGAATTTCTAGTTTTTTTTTTTCATATGAAAAGTTGAATGAAATGATATATGAAAGGGTAGATAATTATGTGGAAGTGTGTTTTTGTTGGTCTTTTCTTTAAGGCTAGAGATTAAAGTTGAGTTAAATTCCAAAAGTTATATATGTAAATCCTACCTTTGGCATTCGCGATCATATCTCATTTTTCAGACTTAGATATATTTTTGATTACAAGCATATATTCCTGCTCAAGATGATACTCATATTTATACTAAATTTTAAATTTTTTATACTGAGACAAATTTTCATACCGAAACTAATTCTCGTGCTTATACTCGTACATATTCATACTCATCAACTTTATCTTCATATTCATCTTCATCTTCAACATTGTCTTCATCTCCATCTTCAATTTCTTTTTCATTCCCATATTCAACTTCATCTTCATCTTCATCATTACCTTTACCTTCATTTTCATCCTCATCTTCATTTTCATCTTCATCTTCACCTTTATCCTTTTTATCTTTATCTCTACCTCTACCTCTACCTCTACCTCTACCTCTA
>NW_017535407.1:1017935-1019734 GCF_001853355.1 Bactrocera latifrons
TATCTTTATCTTTATCTTTATCTTTATCTCTACCTCTACCTCAATCTCTATCTCAATCTCTATATCTTTATCTTTATCTCTATCTTTTTCTTAAAATTATATTTACCTTCACTTTATCTTTATCTTTATCTTTATCTTTATCTTTATCTTTATCCTTATCTTTATCTCTATCTTTATCTTCATTTTTATCTACATCGTCATCTATATCTTTATCTTCATATTCATCTTCAACTTCATCTTTATCTTTGTCTTCATATTTATCTTTGTCTTAATTTTAATCTTTATTTTATCTTTATATTTATCTTCATATTCATAGCCAAACCCCTACTCAACTCATATTCACACTCAAAGTTGTATTATTACTCGCACTCAGAGTAAAGCATTCACACTATTACATACATCGTATATTTTTACTCATACTTATATTCATAACCCTACTCATAATCACGCTTAAATTTCTTTGATTTCCACATTCACAACTCCACATCCCTTCAACATCTTCCCACCCTCCATAGATTTGGTTGCATTTGCAGTTAACGTCACGCCTCCGTTAAATTACCGTTGCATATAAATTGCGCTCATTCATGTGGCTTTGCAAAATATATTATGAGACTAGAAATAAAAGCGAAAAATGCATTGCAGTAGTGTGCGTGCGCAAATTGCTACAATTTATGTGGCTTTCATGTTGAAATGCTGCGAAACATTCTTGCAATTTTATCAGCAGCAACCATCTCATTTCATATGCACAGACAGGCTTATTTACCTATATACCTACGCCCATAGATATTACATATTATATTATATAAGTAGCCGAGTTTGTAGCACACGCACGCTCGCGCGCCTAATTTTAGACTACCGTACTTTCCGGTTTTATTTTGTCTATTGCCATAAAAAATTTGCATACCGTATGAAATGTTTTAGAGATTTTTTTTTTTTTGGAAAGTTACATGCGTAATGTACACATAAGCTGGTTGTGTTGTTGGTTTGTTGTTTCAAATATTGCCAATTGCTTTTGCTCTGGTTTAAATATTCATATTTTTTGCTTTTGTTTATGTAAATTGTTGCGTTTTGAAGTGAAACTTGTTTCGGCACAGTGCAATAAAATCGATCGATTGCAACGAAATTGTGTGACAAACGAAATGCCGTCTCGCTTCGAGTTTAAGCAACAACATTGTAAGGTTTTAAAAGATTTGCCCTTTCCTAGGTTATTTTGTAAAATTGTAGAAACAAAAGTATATCGTGCCTAGGTTGCCACATGTCAGATTTTTTGATTTGTATTTAAGTCAAAAAATTTGTAAAATAATAGGTATACTTTAAATAGAAGATTGGAGATTAGAAAATCTTTCAAAAATATTTTCGAGTGGTGTTGCCAGCTGTTTTTAATTTATATTACTTTAATTCAAAAATTTAATGCATTGAACTAGGAAATTTAAGAAAAATTTCATTCTTTATTTTTTATAACATTTTTTTCTTAAAGGGTTGCCACTTAATGTCATTATATATAAACTTTAATTCAATATATGTATATTACTTTAATTTAAAAAAAAAAAATTAAAGCATTGAACTAGATAGGTTTAAGAAAAATTTAATTCTTCATATAAAAAATTTTTACTAACAGGGTTGCCAGGTAATTTTATATTATATCAACCTTAAATCAATAAATGTTAGAACAAGTAAGGAAGGGCTAAGTTCGGGTGTCACCGACCATTTTATACTCTCGCATGATAAAGTGATAATCGAGATTTCAGGCGTGGTTGTGAACCGATTTCACCCATATTTGGTACATGTCATCAGGGTGG
>NW_017535407.1:1021199-1025743 GCF_001853355.1 Bactrocera latifrons
AAAACATCTATATATATATAAAGATATATATATATTTCAGATTTATATTCCATTTAAAATCTACCACAGACATATTTAGTTCAACTCTTTTCTCTTTACAAATAAGAGGGAGACGTTCTTTTCAGAGCAATATGAAAATAAAAGCTAGTTGTTCAAACCTATATATTTATCAGTTTGCTACGAATAATATACATAATTTTGGTACAAACACGCATGCTTTAATTGTCCAGTACAAAAAACTCAGATACCAGCACTTTTTCCTTTAAACATACGAGTGTAATTTCGCTGTATGTATTTATGTACCATTTATACATACGAACTTAATGACTATCTGCATTTGATTTATTACCTCAGTTTGCCAAGCTATTTTCAAGCCGTGATTTTTTTACGGATGTTTCTAGAAAATTCTAGGTTGGAAAGTAAGGAAAAAGAAAGAAATTAATCAACGTTTAGTTTTTTTTTTTTTAATTTGTATATGCTAAGGTTAGGTATCACTGACTGTGTAATGTTCCATATATAGATTTGCAGATCCTTTGTTACGCCAGATGGAGGTTCAGTTTAATAGGAGGTGAAGTTTATGTCGAGCAGAACGTCAACGCTCTTTGTAAAGTTTAATAGAGACTTGATATCTAATTTTGAAACATCATCAAGTGTCTTGAACTCCGTGGCGCTTATATATCTAGGTGGAATTCTTGATAAGACCGGGCAGAAGCAAATTAGGTGTTTTAGGGCCTCTCTCATGCCTACTTCCATGTACTCTCTACATGTGTCAGCTTTAGTAACGTCTGTGTAAATTGAGAAATATGACTAGTCTAACAATCGTACTGTAGTCTTTTCGAGACCATGTAGGTAAAAGGTATATGTGTTTTCTTTTCCTTCTCTTGCACATGATGGTGGCTATCCTCGATGACTTTGAGGTAATTTATTTCCCACTAATGCGCCTGTCAAATATTTCGGAAATTTTATTGTGTATCGTTTTTAGCAACTTGCGAGTTCCTGGAAACTACTATATGAAAAGCCATTTTCGAGCAGCCTCTATACTTACTGCTTCCCTGGTTCTAAGATTATTCTCTAACGCAATGCGATGTGAGATTATTGCTTTAATTAATAGCCATCGACATGCGGCATGCGTCATTAGGTATATCAGCAGCCTTTCCGACCTCACAGACTTCTGCCTGAGAGATATTGCAACATTTGGGCAGCATAGACTTAGCTCTACGCATTAGATCCAGTCGCCCACTCTATCAGCAAATTTTGATGCGTCCGTGTAGATGTTAAATCTTCTGCTGGAGGGTCATATACCCTGCACCAACCACCTGAAAGCGCCTCTGTCACCACCGACACTTGGCTTACCGACCTTTGATGACGATTTTTTGTGTAAAATTCACCTAACTTCGCCTATATTGCAGCTGATTTTGCTGTATTGTAAGTTGGTGGTAGGTTGAGTTATTTTTAAAGCTCAAACATTGGAATGGTCCTTAGTGAACCAGTTATGCAGTCAGCGCATAGTTGCTGTAACCCATTCAACGGTTACCTGAAAGAGACGTTGCTGGCAGTAGTCCAGCACATAAAATTTTAATATATAAAAGGCCTTTCTTTGAATTTTAAGGTACACAGAATTTATTTTTTATCATCTATTCTTGTACCTTAATAAACGTGTTTGTGTTCTTTGGCTAGACCAAAATCGACTATAAGGTAAGTTGAAAACTGAGTTAGCAAGAATTGAACAGGAGCGTCCAGCGCTTTGAGAAAATATAAAGTTGCGGAGATTCTCCGTTCACTGGGTAAAAATTCAACGGAAGTGCCAGAATTCCAAAGGTAAAGTTAAGGTCAAAATAGCAGCATTGCCGCAATTGAACCTTCTTACCCAAGATACTGATCTAAAGAGTAGTGCTAATGGCGTTATTTGGAGTTTAAAAACCGTTTAATATTTTCCGTGCTCAAGTCTAGTAATTTCTTTAGAAGTCGAATTACTAATTTGCACTAATTTTCTTATCAAATTTAAACTCTCAAAATAACTATTTCACTAAAATAAACATGTCCACAATGTATATTAAGATTTCTATGACCAAAAAAATAACACAATCAAACTCACCTTTCAGTTACAGCGTAATTTTTCAACTTAAACGAAGTAAAGACAAAACTGGCAAACGCAAAAAAGTGATGTGTTTGTAGGTTTTTCCAAAGAACACTATTCACACAGCGTGACAATGGCGACTCGTGTCGGCAACGCCTGTGACAATGATGGCGACACAATGGTGATGGCAACAGCTGTCGAAAAAAACGAGGGCGAAAGAGAAAAAAGTAAAGAAATTAAATTAATTACCAGTGAAAAACGTAAATAACAACAAATCGACAAGAAAATATATTCAAGTGAGTATATTGAAAAGTGACCCCCCCAAGCATATACACCAACACACATAAGCACTAACGGCGACAGCTAAAAAATCATTCACCTACTTTTAGGAGCCAATGCCATTAATTTCTCGCACTCTACTTTTTTCGCCTAGTTTCCTTGCTGGCAAACTGCCGTCTACGACATTTGATAAATTCAGTGTGATAAAGTTTTATGGAAAAAAAAGTTGAGAAAATAGTGGAAAATAAGCAACTACAACTACAGCAGAGTCGTCTGCTTTCAAGAATGAGATAAATTACATTGCATGATTGTGGAAAATGTTCGTAGCTTCCTGCTGCTGTATACATTTAGGGTGCTGCTCGCACATAGCGCACTACTTTGCCATGCTGCAAGACTCACACTTTGTCTCCGACGACACTACGGGTGACGTCCGTGCATTGTGCGCTATGGAATTTTATTAATTCCAACATTTTCCAAGCAATTAAAAATTATTGACTAATTGCAAACGGATGTTGTGAGTATGATGATTACTCACACCAAAGCGGGCAGTGAGTTAGATAAAGAGAGAGAGTGAAGTAGGGTGCAACCGAGGGACACATAGTAAGATTGATGTTGCAGAAAATGTGTGGAAAAATTATGAAATAGATGTTGTTGTTTTATTATTATTGTAATTTTCCTTTGTTACTGGCCTTCCGCTACGTTTATTACCAACAGTTTTTCACTTAGTTGCAAACGAAAATGAGAATCGAGCTAAGGAAGCAAATAAAATATGACGAACTAATTGCAAAAGAAGTAACAAATGGTGACTAGAAATGCGAAGCTTCCACACTATAGAGTCTGTCAGGCGAGTGGTTGACCGCCGGTAGGTGCGAGCTGGGTGGGTCAGGGGTCTCGCGGTGATTGGTTGGTTGACTAGTCGAAAGAATGCAATTATGTTGAAAAGCAATTACATAAAATAATGTCACTGTAAGCCGATAGCACTGAATGTGAGACCAACGAACGGAAGAGAAGCAGAAAAAAGTGGATTAAAAATAGAAGTAGAGCAGAGGTCGACATAAAAAATAGACCAAGTCTGCGCTGGCAGTGGTACAAATTAAATTGCGTTTGAGGCATGGAGCCAAATGGCGAGGTGTTACGGTTAAGAAACAATTATTTGCAACAATTAAGTTGGATGGAAGGAACGCGCAGTGAGCGTAACTAAGTGAGGTTGATAATTGGTGGGCTCAGTTGCTGGGGACAAAAAAAAAAAAAAAATTTTATTTTCGGAAAATTTAGACTAATTCTTCAATGTAAAATTTTGAAATTAATGCTTACTGCTTTTGGCGGTAGAAGCTTGTTTTGTTAGTAAAAATTATGCACTGTCAGACCAAGAATAGAAAGAAAATTTGAAGACACATCGATCTTGTATCTTAAGTCTGATTTGGCAACAAGTGTAACATACATACATATATACACTGAAGATATAGAGGAAATAAAGTAAAATAATTTAGCAAAGTTTCAAACCAAAAGCTCTTCCTGGTTCCAGATGAAGCTATTCTCATTTTAGACAGCCATCGACGTACCCATTAACTTGGCTTTAAGGGCGTTGTTTTCGGGAAAATTTGACTCATTTATGATTGACAAAGTTTTAGAATTTTAGAATTTCGACTACTTAACCAATAAATTTAAAAAAAAAAATAAAATAAAATTTACTACCTGAAACGTGTAGTCCACAGCATGGAAAAATTCGATACATGGATGCATCCAGTATGAAGTAAAGCAACTGTGCATTTTAGGGCTTGACACTGAAGTCCTTTAAGTAGCAGATAATTAATTCCCACTTTTTCCGGTTATCGATATATCCAAAGATTTGTTATTGTACTAAGAACGAGATTTTTTAGAGAGTTAACTTTACAAAGAACGTATCGTATGTGGTTGACTGAGCTTTGGAAAAGCATTAGGGACCTTGGACTTATCGGCTGCAGAAATATGTTCTCATAATTAGTTCTATATTTTTCCAGTTATCCACATATCTCAAGATTTTCGGCTGGACTAATATATATATTTTTTAAGAATTAACTTAAAAAAAAATCTAAATCATCTGTGGTTGACTAAGCTTTGGAAGAGCTTTACGAACTTTTAATTTACCGACTGTGGAAATATTTTTTGGAATAAAAGTTTCAAAAAATGTTTTTTAACTGTAGATGTC
>NW_017535407.1:1025821-1039186 GCF_001853355.1 Bactrocera latifrons
TTTTTTTTTTTTTTTTTTTTTTTTTTTTTTTTTTTTTTTTTTTTTTTTTTTTTTGAGATAGCGAGCATTCCACGGCTTTCAGGATATTTAGCTATGGCGTCGTTAGGGTTCCCTAAAATCGAAACTATCATTTTAAAGACAGTTCCTAAAAATAAACTTGAGTGTATTTAATATTCAAAAAGAAATCTCGCCCATGTATTGAAAGAGACAAAATATTATACCAATGTTTATTAATCCAGCTAAAAGTTCAAGCAGTTCCAATTTTTCAGGTAAAATCACTCGCGCACGCATCAGTCACGCACACAGACACAGCGCGAACAAACAATTGTACTTTGTGGCCAACATAAGTCATCGAGAGAGTGATTTTGGTGAACTTAACCCTTTCACGTTCGGTTTATCAGCTAAGATTACGCGCTTCCCGACGTTGTGAGGCCGCAACTTCCTAACTTTGCTGACAGCTGCAGCAGAACAGAACGCAAAAGTTTATTTATACTCACGTCTACATGTATAGTGGTGCGTACAAAGGCAAGGAAATACAATTGTAGAAGCATTGAGTACGTTTTGCGCTGCCTACACAGGGTGACACGAAAGTATTTTTTATTGATTGTGGGAAACTTCTAGAACTAGAACTTGGAAATATAAAATAAATTTGGAATATTTCAACTCTATGGGAGTGCTGGAGACGTATAATTTATTTTATTTGAGTCATAAGATTAAAGAGTTGGCTTTCTCATCTCAAGATATACTTTCATCGGGATAGCAAGTGTTTTAAGGCGAATTAAAATAAGGTTCTGAAAGTTTTTACTACGATAGTGACAGAGCCAGAAAGCCATAGAACGAGAGAGACAAGGATATTGACAGCGATACTGAAATTGACAAAGAAAGTGAGGACGATAGAGATAAAGATACTAGACAAATACTGATTTTGGATTTACCTATCTCTGGGTACCACAGATCTACAATTATTTTTAAAATTATTTTCGATTTTAAGCCAAAGAAATACTTACTATGAGGTCTAGATCTAGAAAGTGTTATACAAAATATAAACGAAAAACTGTACGTTTTTATTAAATAGACACCCTGTATATGAACATGCAAACTCATCGCTGCAATGTGTTGCCAGGCAAGCCACCACGCTGATATCTCCATATGTATACAATGTTGCAGCAGAAAAATTGGTGTGAAAATTGCACGTTTCGTATGCTCTGCGTATCAGTGTGGTGGCAGTGTGGTGGCAGTGTGGTGGGTGTGTTGGTATGTGATGGTGTTGGCGATGGCAGCCGCCTCGGTTATCATCATAAATCATGTTTTTAGTTTTCACACTCTTCCGTGGCGCGCATGTCGGTCGGTAGGTTTGTGTGCGTTTTGCTCGGCATTACACTTTTTGGTATTTCAGTTGTGTGGCAACATTAATTCTATCAATTCTTCATGCTGTCTTTTTTATTACATGCAATTTTTTCAGCACGATTTTTTCCGGCTACTACCCGTACGGCAATTTTTCGCGTGAGTTTTGACCACAACAAACTTGCAGCATTTCGATTTTCGAACATTTGTACTGTGTATAGATAGGGCGCTGAGTATATGTGTACGTTTATATGCGTGTGTGTGTGTGTGTGAACAATGCTTTATGTGCTTTGTTTGAACTATGAAATTGTTTTGTCGCTTGAGGATTACTGCTGTTCGGTGCTTGAGTTTTACTGTTGTTGTACGCGATTGAATTGCTCGGGCTATGAAATATTGTTTATGCAAAGTTGTATGTAGAACATGATAGTTTTATGTAGATTTATGTATGTATGTATACAAGTTGCAACAAACATAAATGTATCAATAAATATTTGGAAAATTTTCTATTTAATATTTAGGCGGATTTTTATGAAAAATCCGATATTCTTGGTTTTATAGATTCAAAAAAGCACGTAGTTTTTAGAATTAGTCTAATTGAGAACCAGTTCAAGCATTGAAAGTTGAAATTGACTTCAGTTTAAAAAGAAGGAAGGTTTCGCTGAATAAGCAGTTAAGAACTGTTCTGATATGAAAAAGAGTAATGTGAAACTTACAGGAACATAAAGATTTGATCCCTCGGATATGCTAAAAATTTAACTAAAATATACGGGAATTTAATAGATTTGTATCAGCCGTAGATTACTGAATAACATAAGCTTTCGTTTCAGGAATCGCAAGTGTTTCATTAATAATTGAAGTATGGTCATGAAAGTTTGACAGGGACAGAAGGTCAAAGGACGGCTATAGGAAAACACACCCAAAGCAATAGAGACACCGAAAGCGACAGAGAAAGTGAAGAAGATAGAGAAAGGGACAAAGACAGAGACGGAAAAGGAGACAGAGACTAAGACTAGGAATAAGACTAAGACTAAGACTAAGATTAGGACTGAGACTAAGACTAAGACTAAGATTAAGACTGAGACTGAGACTGAGACTGAGACTGAGACTGAGACTGAGACTGAGACTGAGACTGAGACTGAGACTGAGACAGAGACAGAGACTGAGATAGAGACAGAGACAGAGACAGAGATAGAGATAGAGACAGAGACAGAGACAGAGACAAAGAAAGAGAAAGAGAAAGAGAAAGAAAAAGAGAAAGAGAAAGAGAGAGAGAGAAAGAAACGCAGACACAGACTGAAACTGAGACTGAGACGTAGACGTAGACTGGGACTGATACTAAGACTAAGACTAATACTTAGATTAAATCGAAGACTAAGACTATGACTAAGCTTAAGACTAAGACTAACCGTGCGATTCTGCACTGAGGTACAATATCAATTCTCTAAATTTGAGATTTTAAGTTAGAGACAAATTTTGAGACTTGAGACGATTTTGCTATTCTGTAAGTGACAGTCACAAATTCTATTACATTTCATTATTCAGAGATATTTTTATACTTGAATGAAAATAAATATGTCGATAASAAATATTAAATTTTCTATAACATAGTCAAAAAACATAATTATAAATGAAAATAAAAACATATGTTGACTTGTTTCATAATATTAACTAAATTTATGTAAAATTTATTTAGTTTTAACCTTTTCGTGTTTGAGTTGCTTACAAAATATAAAAAAATGACAATTGATAAATTTTTATGATGATCTCTATTCAGTATATTCAAAATCGCAGACAAGAGTTATTTTTGGTTTTGTGACCTGCTAACTATCAGGTGTCAAATTTGAGGCAATATTTTGAGACTCAAGCTAGAGACTGTTTAGTGAATAGTAACTAGTCACAAATTGAGATTTTACCTCAAAATGTCTCAAATAGAAACTAGAGACTGGTTACAGAATCCCGCTATMAGACTAAGACTAAGACTAAGTAAGATAAAGACTGAGACTGAGGTTGAAACTGAGGCAGAGGCAGATACAAATACTGAGTTTGAGACAGAGACAGACATTGAGACTGGTTAGTCTCACTTTACTTTGTACGCTTACACTTCACTAAAATTTAATAGTTGAGAGACCGATTAACCAAAAACACGTTTTAAAACTCCACTCATAAGGATAGAGGAAAAAACTACACACTTATTATAACCAACATCGAGCACAATATCATAATGATATCACTAAAATTATGAAATATTCACATTTTCTAAATTCTATCAACGCAAAATATTCCCTGAACGTGATCGAACTGCGTGCACGCTCCTCGCTGACAACATTGTCATTATGTGCGTCACCTAAGCTGTCGACACATACACAAGATTATGCTATTAGGAATTCACTATTACTTTTGCCTGAAAAAACGCCTCTGATGTGATGTGTTTTCTGCGCCTCCATTATCGCAGCAGAAGCAGAAAAACTATGCACGGACACATTTCGCATGCCACATTCTTCACATTTGCTCCTTAGTTTCCTCGCTGAACAAGTTGCACGTTTATTTGCTTGTTGCAGTTTTTGTGAGTTCGCCGATTCTCTGATACTCCTTGTTTTCTTCAAGAAAAAATTACAGTGTTCACACGCGCGACACGGAGACAGCGCGGCTCGCACGTCCTGCAGCGCAACTCATCAGCGACACTTTTGCGCTTTCATATCCTCTTATGTGTAATGCCTTTAGTAGCATACTAAGTCTGTGTGGGTACTCACGTCGGAGTTTCGCTTTTGCATTATTTTAAGCTTGTGTGTCACATTTTCTGTATTCGCCCTGTTTTTGCTAGGAAGAAAGTAGTGTATAGACAAGAAATCTGTGCCTTGTACACTTCATTGCGTTCACGTTCCTTGCCCTGGAGGCTATGACGCCTGCACATCTGTAGCGAACCCTTTTGTGATCCACACGTTCTCGGTCTAATATTTCGTCTAGCTGGCGCTATACTATATGTATTTAGTTTGCTGAGTTCACTGCCTGTGTTTATCGCACCGCCTATAGGAGGCATCGTCTGTCTGTTGTTTATGCTGCAATTGAAGTCATCGCTTCAGTGCGCCAAATGAGTTTTCCCGTCGGCTCGTCTCCACCAGCCGCATTTGTCTTCCTTCTGCAATGTTTCTTTTGTCTCTTTCACAATCATTTCCTGGAATTACTTTCCACATTTGCTATTTTGCTTCTCTTTACGGCTTATTCTCTGGCGCAACACGTACTTTGGTAATTTGAAATGTAGCGTCAATGTCAGCGCTGATGATGGCATTTGTCGTCGCGCGCACGCGTATTCACATTTTTTATTTTTTTTTTTTTTGTTTTGCAGCCAGCTTGCCACACTTCACATGCGTGCACTTTTTGTACCTTTTTTTTGGATGGAAATCAGTGTGACGATGCCGTCATATTGGAATTGGTGACTATTTTTTCTTTACAAATGCTTTTCTTTCTCGGCTTTGCCCACTAGCTGCCGCTTTTTGTCTTGACTCAAAGCACTTATTTTTGTTGTAACTATTTTTTCAGTGCCTCAGTCGTGATTTTTTTTTGTTTTTTTTTGTTTGATTCTCACTTTTTCCGCTTTACGTTGGAAAATATGTCGACAATTTGTTCAAGTAGAGTGTCTATAAAATTTAAGTTGCAATAAAATGCCATGACATTTGCTCCGCTATGCGCATACGTATGCATGGCATGCCTCATTGCCACTAAAGCACTTACAATTGTACGTGTGAAGAAGCAATAATGGATTATTCGAATGCTTATTTGCTTGGTATTTTGCCGCTGAAATTAGCTCAATTAGTGTGCCTCTAGAACTGATGCTTTGAAAAAAGATTTTTTTTAATGTTTTTTCATAATGACGTGCTTTCTTCTCTTTATGCCGGTTTCATCTAGCTCGCCTGTACACTTTGTTAAGACTGATTTAATTCGAAATTCCTGAGCGTATCTTGTTTAAGAATTAAGGGCTTCATTAGCTCAAAGATAAAAATTGGAATAAGTTTCTTAGATAGTAAATAATTTTTACCGTTTCTGTAAGTAAGACCAACGTAGTACATATGTATGTTTATCCAAGTCACATACCTTTTTGACTAATATTGGGTAGTCCAAAAAGTCTTTTCGTATTCTTAATCATACTTCAACTTATTTTTTCCATATTTATACTAATAAATAAATAAACAAAACACAACACTTAGAATAATTTCTCGAGCTATTTGTGGGAGCAATCGATTCGAATGATGAAATGGAGTTAATAAAGTATTTTAAATTTTGAGGCAGGTTAGATGAAGAAAGGGCCTTTCTCATTCTGTTGAGCTAAAGAAACTCGATAATTTTATAAACATAATTTAGGATACTGAAACTGAAAACAAGATAACAAAGTATAATAAAGTTTTCAACGCTTTTTGTGTTCCATCTTCGTTCATTCGGAAGAAAGATGAGTATCACAACTTTTCAATCTCACCATAATGCCAAGCACACATATTTGTTTAAAAGTAGAAAGTATTTTAGTATTCCACATAGAATATAATCACATGGAGAACGTATAGATTCTTTGTTTAATTTAGATATTTTTTAGACCTGATAAGTCTTATTTCTTTAAGAGTGCGGCCCAAATAACAACAGAGAGCTTCTTTTGCTATATTAGTAATGAAATCTTCTTGAGATTTCTGTCCTCATGAAGCCACCAGTAGAAAAGTTCCTTTTGAGAAAAATTGTGTTATTTTATTTATCAAAGAAGCTGTGGATCTGCATTCTGTTGATTTTGCTGCTAATCGACTAGTTCTGTGCAGATGAGCATGTCCCCATGGTTTAAAAACCATGCTACAGAGAGCAGGAAGACAAAAAGGAAGTTTCATAAATTTGTTTGTAGAATTATGTAGAGTGCAACCCTCTGAATTTAGGCTAGGGTTAGGTTACGTAATCAGGCTCTATACTCTTGAAGCCACGAATACTGTTATCTGATTGCTGAAGCGCTCTGAGACTGTTAAAAATTTATATCGGAGACTAATTTCAGTTTTATTTCGTTCGAAGAATGTATAAGAACCGTGAAAGTAAAAGAAAAATATTCTTTTCCTCCATACAACTTTGACAATTTTCCTCCTATAAAATGTTTATCCTCACTACATGTTTACCCATAAGATGATGCTCTAACCCCAATCATTACGGCGATAATAACCTTGCCAAGAGCAAGTAGGTCAATGGACCACCAAGGCCTGTACCAGAACAGATTTGCAACCGCACAAGTGCTGGTTAGTGAATAACGTTAGCCAAGCTGGCCTTAGGTTCATAGATTCAGTAACAGAAGGCAAGACGACATGTGAATACCGGGAGCTCCAATTTTACCTTTAAACAACAATAAACTCCTACAATAGACAAAGTTACAAAATATAAATTTCTAGACTGTCTAGTGGAAACTGAAATAAGTAATAAGATCCAAAGTTCGCTAATATGAGATTTCTAGCTATATCTCATACCTCAACTATAAGTAAAAACAAAAATTTTTAAGTCCACAAGTTCATAAGTGTTTAAGCAAGTAAGTACATTTTGTAATTACACGTGTAAGAAAGAATATATGCACTTAAGTAATTGAATAAGTATGTAAGTGCATAAGCACACGATTATATGCATAAACACTTAAGAAAATAATTGCCTAGCCAAAATAACACGCATGGCTACGCATAAGTACTTAAGTATGTCGCGTAATTAAGAAACACAAAACGTTAGTAGCAAAAGTTCGTATTAGGCAGCGCACATACACGGACATGCATAAATTCATATACATATATTAGGGTGCGTTAAAAAAAGCAATGCCTTTTTTCGTTTCGTGTGCTGAAAAATTGGTGGGAAACTTACTTAGAAGTGTCCATCAACCAATTTTTCAGAGCATGAAGCGAAGAAAAAAATTTTTGATTTTTTTTTTTTTTTACCCACCTTAATATATATACACAGGTACATATGTAATAAATAAGCGCCATATTTCGACAATTTTTTCTTAAGACACAAGAATCTATATTATATACTTGTAAGCATATAAAGTCGCCTCTTTTTGAGTGCCGTAACTTTCTTACCACACCGTCTCCTTCCGCCCATCGACGCTGCTTTGCTACTTTCATTTTCTAATACAGCTGTCGTTTTATATGAATTTATTGCCATCGCGCTAGTCTGCATACATAATGATTTCAAAAATTTATTTCATGCCACCAAATGACACACACAGATCCAACACGCTTACACATCTACATACATATATTTTATGTAGCGCATTTTTTCCTCTACACATTTTGCAATATTGGCGAAACTTGTCGCCTCCCTCACTTGCGCGCTCTTTGCGCTTTTGAGAGCTTCTTCGAATATTTTTTGGTTTTTTTTTTTATTTTTATATTTGAAATATTGTTGTTTGTTTGCTTGTTGTTGTTGCTGCCTTTTCTGCCTTAAACTCGAGCAATTTATACTGGCTTAGCCTAGGCTCGGAGTTAAGTGCGCGGCAAAAAATAACAGAAAATGTGTGTGACTTCGAATTTATGTTTGCGCGTCTGTGTGTGTGAGTGAGCGTGTGCACGGCCACTGCTTGACTTTAAACTTTTTTCATATATTTATTATTATTTTTGGAGCTGCGTGCGAAAGAGTTAAGCATTCAAGATAAATGCTGAATCTGTGACTAAAATTCTAAACATTTCCGAAATGCAACAAAAAGGCAGAATTTATTGCTTTGCAGCGCCGCTTTTTTTCTTCGCATGTGTGTGCGTGTTATTGTTGCTCTTACAGATTACATATTCAAATGCTCGCGCGCGTATTTGTTTGGACTTTTACAAATGTTGTCATGTTAGTAATCAATAATTTAAAAAGTTTTCTCGTGTAATGCCTGCCGTTTGATTGCTGAGGCGGGCAAACTTTTTCGTTGCAAAAGTATGGTAACCCACCACGCTTAAAGGGTTAAGGCTACTTTGATTGGAAACGATTAATTTAGAGCGTGACTATAAGAAAATAATTTTTTATTAGAAAAGTTGAAGGATGCAACTGTTTAAAGCCACTTTATAACGATTGATTGATTTCAGTGGAATTTTTCAAAGCAGACGTTTACGAATAAATAACTTCTTTGAATGAAAAATACAGAAAATACTAATTTGGTTACTGGAAAGTATTTTAAAAATACCTGAAATTAATTTAGATTTACTTTATTCTGACAAAATTTATTGATTTCACAGAGTTTACAGGCAAATTGAATAGAAACCTATCAAAACGTCCCTGCTTTCGCAATTCTCTTTATAGATAAAGGCTCAAACCTCATTTTATGACTTAAAGCCTAAATGTAAGCAACTTTTTCACAAATAAAGTCCCAAACTTCATTTTATGACTTAAAGCTTAGAAGAAGGCAATTTTTATACATATTGAAAAATTGCTTTTTTGAATCAAAATATCCAATACGAAAAAATGCATACTAGCGTCTTCAGAATATTCGAAATATTCTAGCTTTAAGATAAACAAATTGGCTGACATTCGTGAGATTACGAATAATTTCATTTTGACTGTTAAAAACGCTTGTCCTTTGTAGAGATTTGAGATATATCGACGAAAAATTATTGACTTCAAAGAATTCCCACATGAGTAGAAGAGAAACTCCTTAAAATTATCGCGCTTTTAGACTTTTTCTTTACAAACAAACAGTGTCACTTAATTCCTTTATGAGGTCCAGCCTAAAGGTAGGCAACGTTTTTATTTTTGTGTCTAATGGGGCGATTATGCTATAATATTTCTTTCTGTTATTTTCGATTTCAATAAGAGTACACACAGTAAAAATTTAACTTAATTCCTTTAGGAGTTCCACTGTAAATGTAAGCAAAATTTTTTTATTTTTGTGACAAACTTCCTTCCAAAACAGTAATGGCCCGATGTAATGGTAATATTTCTTTCTGTCGCTTTTGATTTCAATAAAAGTCCACATAAAAGATGACTTACTGAAAAAATTGTGTGACAAACAAAGCAGTTAAAGCAAAAAAAAAAAAAAAAAAAAAAAAAAAAAAAAAAAAAAAAAAAAAAAAAAAAAAAAAAAAAAAAAAAAAAAAAAAAAAAAAAAAAAAAAAAATGTAATAATAATAAAATGGCACAAAGCAAAGACAAATATTTCCAAAGTTAAATACCTGTAAATAAATTTTTGAAATAAACTTTGTCGCAACAAAGTCACCCAAGCACTTAAGCCGCTTAGGATAAGACAAATTACTATAAATAAATAATGCAGAAAAAAAGAACAAAGCGTAAAACGGCGAAAAGTAAATAAATAGCATTAAAAGCAATCAAGCGAGCGCGAAAACAAGCAGAGCCCAGCTAAGCGAAAAAGCGGGATTGGAAAGAAATCTAAAAAGTCTGAAAGCTGTAACATGCGCTCCTACTGCATATTAGTGTTCTAAGTACTGAATGTTTACCTTGCGTTTTTTGGGTATTTATCGCAACTTTTGCGGCTATTAAAAGTGGCCAACAGGTGCTGCCACCTAACAGTTGTTGACACTGCTTTATTAAAAAATGAATAATGTACTAGAGTTGCAAGCATGTTAGCAATCAGCTTGATATTTACTACCCTTTTCCCACACCTGCTAAACAAGTTTGGAATTCTATTTATTTAAGATCAGCCTAAATGTAGGCAATATTTTTTAATAAAATGCTTTAAGTAGTTATATCCACTCGTCAAAAAAATATGTTTTTTTGTTATTCATTTATTTAATAATTTAATCATAAATAAAACAATTCTTCAGAATTTTGAAAAAGGAGGGCTTCGAAAAAAGATGCCTAGCGGTGAGGCAGTTATTTGTGCTTACAATTAAAAAGCCAAAGGTGAAAACTGTCCTCAAAGCAGGTTAATAATCGAACATATATCTAAGACAGCCGTGTGAAAATTATTTTTTAAGCAGTTTTAAAAAAGGGTTTTGAGAAATAAGTATCGGGAGCCGATTAAGGTCATACCGTATTCGATGAAGCGATAAGCTGTATGAGATATACGACGGCATTGACATAGCTCAGAAGGAATGAGCCTCCACTTCAGCTCTGAGGGTATTCGACGCTGTATCCGTTGGAGAGTGCAGATGAAAATCCTTTTCGTATCATGAAGACCTCCAATACAAAAACGTTGTGGAACGTCCTAGCTATACTTGGAGTCTGCTATTGGAGAACGACTGGCGCCAATAAAGAAGTAAAAGGTATCCGTTGGGAAATCACGTTAAGACATATCTCCAACCCTGACCACAAGCAATATTCAAATGAAGTGAAATCTGGACTTGGAGACGGCTAATCATTCGCAGCTATGAAACTAGCAAAAGTGGATTTTACTGCTGACTGGTTTTTTCTTTGTGTGCTGCAGCAGAATCTTGCTAGAAGTTTCAATACTCTCAATCGATCAATGTATGGTTAGCTGCCGAATCACGCCTTCTAAAACATCCAGAGAATAACCAGTTGATCGAAAGTAGGTTCTTTTAAGAGGAGCAAGATCAAAAAAGTCTTGAGATATGTCTGGTTGATAATGTTATGTTTCGCTTGTTATAGCTTTCTGTTATCTAAGAAATTTTCGGCAAGGCATTCAGGAAACTGGCGCAAGGAAGCATATGTAAAAATCGAGACCTATCCAATAGTATAAGACTTGTGGATTGATAGTAGGTTTTTATAAGAGGATCAGATCAAAGAAGTTTTGAGATATACCTGGTCGATATATCTTCTTATAGCTATCTCTTATCTAAGAGAATTTCTGTGAATGCGTATGCCAACTGCACGATGAAGTATAAAACTATGTTTTCAATAATAAACGTGAACTTTAGTTCGAAGTAATTTAATTTCCAATGCATTTATTTTGAATTAATATTCGCAAAAATAAAGCTTTTCTTATACTGAACTACTCAGAGTTTTATTACAGAGTTAACACTTCTCATACGCGAGATATGCTGACTTCAAGCATATTTTTACGATTCTATGTGAAGCAACACACATTTACACAGAATTCCGTGTCGATGAAATCTCAAATGGCGAACAATACTATAAAATGGACTTTGGCTTTTAAAAAGCGCTATAAATGGCGATTGTTGAAGTTTAAAGATGCGGAATTTCAACATGTCCTTAATTTTTAGGAACGCCACGCTCGACCACCGGCTACAGAGCACACACACTTACGAATTTATGTGTGTCTAAAAACAGTTAAAGCGCTTTAGAAGACTCGTACACAGTACAAATAGATGACAAGCAGACCGAAACGGAACTGGGTTATAAAGCGCAAACAAATAGAAATACTACAGAGGACCATACACTTACGTGTCTTAATATGGCCCAATGTACGCATATATTCGTACAAACACATACTCATTTCGACTGGTCACAAGCACACTTGCTTTTTGACAAAAACTCTTATTTTGGCAAAAATCAAAAAACAAAAAAAAAAAAAAAAAAATCCTGGGAGCTCTACGAAAGAGTTTGAAAATCGTTAAAATTATCATAAATATTTACGATGCACTTCATTTCACTTTATGCGTCAAATATTCATGAACGAAGGACTCCATTTGTGTGTGTGTGCGTGCTTGTAGTAATCACAAGTCTTGGTATGTGCTTATATGAGTGACTTTTAAATAGCGCATGGCTGGAGTCGGCGAAATAAGCATTTAAACGAGCATAATCATTTGAGTTTCATATGAATTTTGCCATTCTCGCCAAATATGTGTGTAATAACGATAATGTCTGGCTGATAATGGTGTCGATAACGCCGCTCGCCAATGTGATAATACAGCAACGAAGCGAATCAAGAGCGACGAGAAAGAGAGAAAGCTGTAAATTTCCGCTATGAGCTGTTAACTTTGGAAGTTGCGCTTTTGATTGGTATTGTATATGAATTTGGAAGAAAATAATGGTAAAGTAAGAAAAATATTTGATTTTTATTTTTTGATTTTGGCGACGTTGAGTTACTGTAAATTGAAAAACTGGAATATTTTCTACTTTTGATATAAAACTTCAGTTTGTTCTTATTATCCTTAAACGTCAGCATATCTTAATGCTCCTAAACTCGAGAGATATACAATACAAAGTTGAATATTTAGATAAACTGGATTATTATGAATGATGAATAGAGGTGCCAATGTATGGAAAAATATGTTGTAACTATAAATAACAAACTGTAGCCAACTAATTGTAGAAATGTCATGAGGAAAACCTCGATTGTAAAGTCCCCGGCTTGATACATAAATGGCGCTACTAGGATTAAATAAACGTGATTTGTAGGTTGCCCTAACCTCAAATAGGCAAGTTTAAATATTAGAGCTGCCGGATCATGAGTTTGTGATGCTACAAGTCAATCCTTAAACTACATAGTATGGACGTATACCATGCAGTTGTGGGGTACGGCGAGTATTTCCAACGTTGAAATATTCCAAAGATATCAATCTGAAACTTTGAAAAGCTTTTTAAGTGCTTTTTGGTTTGTAAGCAACTTAAAAATCCACAAGGACCTAAATGTATATTTTGTTAAAGACGAAATTAGCAAAACTTGTCGAAGATACCTTGATAGGCTTTTTAATCATAAAATCTTACTGGCAATAAATCTACTGAAGAACAATATGGATATTAGACGCTTAAAAAGAACTCACATTTTGGACTTTTCAGACAGATTTTAAGCAGTTCTTAGAGGTTTTTGCAAATTATGTTATTGAAGAATATATTGATCAGTCTTAATGGAGCCCAATCAATTATGTTATGATAGTTATATTAATAAAATTTGATGATTGTCTTCAAATAGATTGCAAATACAATTTAGAGTAAAACAAAACAAAAAAAAAAATATCATTTTAAGTGCAGGAACTTTTGTTATTTTTAAAAACTGAATAAGAATGAATTTCACAAAAAAAAAAAAAAAACAAAACAAGTAAGGAAGTGCTAAGTTCATTTGTCACCGAACATTTTATACTCTCGCATCAAATACCGTATTTGTGTAAAGTTTTATTCCGCTATCATCATTGGCTCCTAATGGATATATTATACAGAGAGGGCATCAGA